>NC_086446.1:168536148-168836148 GCF_028390025.1 Pseudophryne corroboree
GTGCCAGATACAGAAATGCCCCCAGAGTGCCAGATATACGTTGCCTCGCAGTGTCAGATACACGTTGCCCCACAGTGCCAGATATACATTGCCCCACAGTGCCAGATATACATTGCCCCACAGTGCCAGATACACATTGCCCCACAGTGCCAGATACAGAAATGCCCCCAGAGTGCCAGATATACATTGCCTCGCAGTGTCAGATACACATTGCCCCACAGTGACAGATATACATTGCCCCACAGTGCCAGATACACATTGACTAACAGTGCCAGATACACATTGCCCCACAGTGCCAGATACAGAAATGCCCCCAGAGTGCCTGATATACGTTGCCTCGCAGTGTCAGATACACGTTGCCCCACAGTGCCAGATATACATTGCCCCACAGTGCCAGATACACATTGCCCCACAGTGCCAGATACACAAATGCCCCCACTGTGTCAGATATACATTGCCCCCCCGTGCCAGATACAGAAATGCCCCAACAGTGCCAGATATGCCCCCAGTGCCAGATATCCCCCAGTGCCAGGTATACATGCCCCCCCAGTGCCAGATATCCCCCAGTGCCAGGTATACATGCCCCCCTGTGCCAGATATCCCCCAGTGCCAGGTATACATGCCCCCCTGTGCCAGATATCCCCCAGTGCCAGGTATACATGCCCCCCTGTGCCAGATATCCCTCAGTGCCAGGTATATATGCCCCCCAGTGCCAGATATCCCCCAGTGCCAGGTATATATGCCCCCCAGTGCCAGGTATATATGCCCCCCAGTGCCAGATATCCCCCAGTGCCAGGCTTTATGCCTCCCAGTGCCAGATATCCCCCAGTGCCAGGTATATATGCCCCCCAGTGCCAGATATCCCCCAGTGCCAGGTATATATGCCCCCCAGTGCCAGGTATATATGCCCCCCAGTGCCAGATATCCCCCAGTGCCAGGTATATATGCCTCCCAGTGCCAGATATCCCCCAGTGCCAGGTATATATGCCCCCCAGTGCCAGATATCCCCCAGTGCCAGGTATATATGCCCCCCAGTGCCAGATATCCCCCAGTGCCAGGTATATATGCCCCCCAGTGCCAGGTATATATGCCCCCCAGTGCCAGATATCCCCCAGTGCCAGATAGAAATGCCCCCCCAGTGCCAGATATCCCCCAGTGCCAGGTATAACCCCCCCCCCCCCTTCCCTGCTCACCGCTGCCGCTGGCCGCTGCCGTCCTGTGTGAGGGAAGGAGAGCGCAGCCTGTGCCTCTCCTTCCCCTCAGTCTCCGGCGGGTGTCTCACAGTTTAATTCAGCGCCGATCCGTGAGCCAATCAGAGCTCGCACCGCGAGCTCTGATTGGCTCACGGATCGGCGCTGAATTAAACTATGACAGCCGCCGGAGACTGAGGGGAAGGAGAGGCACAGGCTGCGCTCTCCTTCCCTCACATCAGCGGCGGTGCGAGGAGCGGCGGCCCGTCGGTGTGGGTACGGCGTACCCACGGCTAAATTCTTACGGGTACGCCGTACCCACCCGTACCCGCCCACTTGCACCACTGGCGTCCCCCTTTTTACACATTAAGGCAGACAGCGTCCCCCTTTTTACACATTAAGGCAGACAGCATCCCCTATATATCTATATATATATATATATATATATATATATATACATACATACAGCATGCATTGCACATATACACACAAATACTGTACACAGCTACTGCGCTCCTGTGCACACTCTGGCCACTTGTTTCTCTGCTCCTTACCAGCTGTGTGCACCGCTGTTGTGACACAGGGTCTTTGGGTTAACATGGCAAAGCAGGGAGAGGCCAGCAGGGTGCAGTGACCTGATCTCCAGGATTCGGGCTGCTGATCTACCACTGTGTCAAGCTACCTCTGCTCCCTGGCATCTCCCGAGCCCATCACTTACCCGCACAGCTGCAACATGCGCGGCTCTGCCCCTGCCGCCGCCTTCGCTCCTCAGCGTCTCCATCTTGAGAAGCAGCCCCTGAGACAGTCACTACAGCACACAGCCGCAGCAGCATGCTTGGCTGGGCTCCGCTGTCTCCACCGCTCCATCAGGACAAACTGCAGTGCGCCCGCTCCCCCCCGCTCCCACATCCGCCGAGCCTGCCTGTCACTTCCACACAAAGCCGCAGCGGCTGTTCTGCTGCTTGACCGGGATTGGAGGAGGCGGCGATGGCGGAGCCGAACATTCAGCTGTGTGTGGAAGATGTGACAGGCTCGGGGGGAGAGGGGAGTGGATGCGGGGGGGCGGGCGGGGGGCGAGGGGGGATTGCCTCGGACACATAATCTGTGACCGCATCTTCCAGGGGCAGTTGATTGGGGGGAAAAAAAAGTAAGTTTACTGGGAGCGTGCCGCCCTCCAGTGGCAGCCGCCCATAGGCAGCTGCCTAAAGCTGCCTAATGGTGGCGCCGGCCCTGCTTACACCTCACAGTGTTCCCATTATACACCTTAATCCGCACAGTATGCCCATTTTACATCCTACTCAGCACAGTGTGCCCATTATACACCTTACAACTCACAGTGTGCCCATCATACACCTTAAGCCGCAGTGTACCCATTGTACACCCTACTCAACACAGTGTGCCCATTAAACACCTTAACTCGCACAGTATGCCCATTGTACACCCTACTCGGCAGAGTGTGCCCATTGTACACACCACTCCGCACAGTGTGCCCATAATACACCTTACACCGCACAGTGTGCCTATTATACACATTATGCCGCACATTGTGCCCATTATACATTTTACGCAGCACAGTGTGCCCATTATATACATTACGCCACACAGTGTGCCCATTATTCACCTTATGCCGCACAGTGGTCCAACCCCATATACACCTTATGCCGCACAGTGTGCCCATGGTACACCTTAATTCACACAGTGTGCCAATTGTACACCCTACTCCACCCGGTGTGCCCATTATACACTTTACTCTGCACAGTGTGCCCATTATACACCTTACACTGCACAGTGTGTCCATTGTACACCTTACACCACACAGAGTGGGTCATTCTGACCTGAATGCTCGGTGCAGTTCTTCGCAGCGGTCAGGTCAGAACTGCACATGCGGCCGGTGCTGCAGTGCGCCAGCGCATAGCTGACAGCCGACGGCTGTCATTGCCTAGCGATCGCCTCTGCCTGATTGACCGGCAGAGGCTGTCGCTGAGCGGCAGGGAGCGGGGCTTTTGTACTTCAGCGACGGGGCAGGGACTGACATGTGGGGTGGGCTAGCCCTGTGCTGGGCATCCCCTGCATGCCTGTGTTCCTGATCGTAGCTGTGCTAAATTTAGTCTTTATTCCTACGTTCCTGCTGCATCTCTCTGTCCCTATGTTCCTGCTGATTCTCTCTGTCCCTATGTCCCTGCTGCCCCTCTCTCTGTCCCTACAACTCTGGTGCCTCTATCTGTTCCTATGTCCCTGCTGCCTCTTTCTTTGTCCCTACATCCCTGCTGCATCTCCTTAAGTCTCCGCTGCCTCTCCCTGTCCCTACATCCCTGCTGATTCTCTCTGTCCCTACATTCCTGCTGCTTCTCTGTCCCTATGTCCCTGCTGCCCCTATATATCTGTCCCTATGTCCCTGGTGCCTCTATCTGTCCCTACGTCCCTGTTGCCTCTCAGTCCCTACGTCCCTGCGGCATCTCTCTCTGTTTCTATGCCCCTGCCACCTCTCTCTGTCCCTAAGTCTTTGCTGGCACTCTCTCTCTCTGTCTCTGTGTCCTTGCTGTCACTGTCTGTCTCTGTGTCCCTGCTGTCACTCACTGTGTCCCTTCTGCCACTCTCTGTCTCTATGTCCCTGCTGCCACTCTCTTTCTGGAGACCTGAGTTGGGGCCCCTTACAATTTTTGCTATGGGGACCACAAAGTTCTAGTTACACCCCTGAATGTAACTACATCATATTGATGCAATATATAGTGGGGTTATGAAGCCATTCAGTAAAACTAACCTTTTTAGTAACTTTCTCTGGTACATGGCACCTCCTCAATCCCGGGAAGCATCATGACGACTGACATATCGGTAGTCCCAGTCTTCACACTGCGCATGCTTCGGCAGTGCCACAGCAAGAGGAGTAGCGAGTTACTGGCAGTCAGCCATGCAGCAGATATAGGGGGTCATTCCGAGTTAATCATAGCTGTGCTAAATTTAGCACAGCTACGATCATTCACACTGACATGCGGGGGGATGCCCAGCACAGGGCTAGTCTGCCCGCGCATATCAGTGCCAACTCCCCCCCCCCCCCCCCCCCCGCACAGCGGCGATGCCTTTGCACTTCAAGAGTAGCTTCAAGACCACGCTAAAGCTGCGCTGGTCGGGAGCTACTCGTCACTCCCCGGCCGCTGCGGCCCGCCCCCCCCAATGGTACAGCCACACCTGCATTGGTCGGACCGCTCCCCCTCAGAGGCGATCGCTAGGCAATGATGGCTGCCATGCGCCGGCGCACTGCGGCGCCAGCACATGTGCAGTCCTGACCCGATCGCTGCGCTGCGAGAAACTGCAGCGAGCGATAGGGTCGGAATTACCCACATAAAGTTGGCCACATGGCAACAGTGGCAGGGAGAGAGGGAATGAAGTCATTACAGCAGCTGTAATTGAGAAGTGAAACAGAAGGCTGAGCTCTGTGAATTGCTCTCCCCATACTAATGTATGGGGAAGCAATATCCACACTGATCAGAGGCATCGCTGGAGAAATTCTCCACGGTGACCCTTCTGTGAAATGAAGGAAGCAATGAAAAGCCCTAGTATCTCTGAAAATATCCTTTTCACTGCACCCTGAATAAACCCCTAAATGCTTCCAAGTGTTACACATGCAACATGTCCGCTGTTTAATTACAATGCGATTTTAGCACATAGGGGGTCATTCCGAGTTGATTGCTCGCTAGCAGATTTTAGCAGCATTGCACACGCTAGGCCGCCGCCCTCTGGGAGTATCTTACCTTAGCAGAATAGCGAATGAAAGATTAGCAGAATTGCGAATAGAAAATTCTTATCAGTTTCTGAGTGGCTCCAGACCTACTCACAGATTGCGATCAGCTCAGGCCGTTTCTTTCCTGGTTTGACGTCACAAACACGCCCTGCGTTCGGCCAGCCACTCCCCCGTTTCTCCAGACACTCTCGCGTTTTTTCCTGGCATGCCTGCGTTTTTCCGCATACTCCCGGAAAACGGCCAGTTTCCACCCAGAAACACCCACTTCCTGTCAATCACACTCCGATCACTTCAACGATGAAAATTCTTTGTTCGGACGTGAGTAAATCTACTAAGTTTTGTGTTAAAATTCTTAGCGCATGCGCACTGCGTACCATGCGCATGCGCATTTTAGCCTTAATTGCGAAAATCGGCAACGAGCGAACAACTCGGAATGACCCCCATAGAACACAAGTCCACTGCTGGTTGTTATAGTATTATATACCTGTTCTTGGACATATGTTTCACATCGGTAGCTTTATCAAACTGACAAACCCCTTTTAAGAACAGCAGCTGTAGAAGTGAAAGCCACACACAGTTCAGCAGTGGTGCCATTTACAATGAAAGGAATTATTAGTGTACCAGATAAATTACTTTGAAAATCAAATACGGTCCCACCAGATATAATTAGATCTTTGTATAAAGATTTCTGGGAAAGGATAGATTTGAGATGCAAACCAGCATCAATACAAATTCACACAATAACTGTAATAAAGATGGTATATTATATGGATATAGGGCCTAATTCAGTAAGGATTGCAAACTCTGCTAATTAGAAGAATTTGCAATCCTTTGGAACGCATGCTGGGGCCGCTCATCGCAGGGCAAGGCCGCCCAGCATGCTGACCGCTGCCTCCCTTCCTTGATGAAGCAGAAATTGCGATCGCTGGATGCCTGTCGCCATGTTCCCCATCGCCATGTCCCGTTGCTGGATGCCCGTCACCATGTTCCCCAGTCAATGTAATGTCACGCAGACGCCGCAATTATGCCTCCAACACGCCCCCTGTTAGCACCACACCGTCCCCCATTTGGCCGCCTTCGCTCCTGCAACGCGCTATCTCCGCCCTTGAAACGGAGCGTTGCCGCCACGCTACTGCCTCTGCCTGATTGACAGGCATGGGTGATCGCATTTTCTGCGCTTCCCCATGCAGAAAGTGCGGGCGCATGTGCAGGATGGGCGCTGTGCATGCGTCTGTGGGGCGATCGCAATAATTCCGGTTGGATTACGATTTGCAATCCAACCTGAATTAGCCCCATAATCCAACTTTTTACTGGTAATATATAATAAATTGATGAGCCCCAGTGATAATAATAAAGTACAGAAGCAAACATGCAGACAATTATTTTACTGATCAAATAATTATATTAGTAGAGTACACTTGTAATTGTGGCTATAAGAATATGTAACAATTTTAGGAATTTCCTTCATGAATGAATAACGTTTCTTAAAAGAAACAATGATATCAATGATAATCTAAATGTGGGTACACACTACCCGACGGCGGAACGGCGGCGATGGACGACTGTATCGTTGGACGATATAGTGTTTAACAATATATGCATACACACTCAGTGACGTCATCGCTGCCATTCCCGAACATCCAGCGCAGCCTGACATTGACAGGCTGATTTTGATGAATGCTGAGCGACGTGCGGGAGCATGCATCATTCATCATTCATCAATTCTGACCCCCCTACACACTGGCCGATTTCAAGCTAAAAATAAACAATAACGACATAAATGTCGTTATCGTTTATTTTTTATGCAGAAATCAGCTAGTGTGTAGGCCCCTTAAGGCTGCTTGAGAGGATAAAATTGAGAAACTCTGTTGTCGACAAATTAAGAATATGATCTAAGGATATATCTAAAGAGAGACCTACTGGATGTAGAACATTTATAATGAATTTGTGAGTCTCTCTATTATATTATATAATCCCACTATACACAAATTCTGACATCTCAATTATAGGACTACATACATAGGTCCTCATTCAGCATCAATAGCAGATTCTGCTAAATTGCAAAATTTGCTACCAGGGTCGTACTAGCCCATAGGGGAACAGGGGAAACCACCGGTTGGCCCTACTGCCTGTGGGCCCTCCTCCTGCTCTAGGGATCAAGTTCCAGACTATCCTAGTGCACTGGATTTATGCATTATACATATGTTACATTATACTTCACAATAATTTGGTTAATAATATATTTACCAAGGGGCACAGAACATGTAATGGTTAGCCAAACCTCTGTTGTGGCTGGCCACGCCCCCACTGGAACCTGGCTCCACCTTTAAGCGAGGGCCCCTACAACAACATCCCCCTGGTGGGCCCTTCATGCCCCAGTCCGACACTGTTTGCTACTGAAAAAATCTCATACTGTGGGCCACCCAGCACAGCGCAAGGCTGCCCAACATAAGAAGTGCCGACCTGCACTGCGATTACAATCTGATTGCGATTACGTCACAGGAATCACAGCAACAAGGGTGGATCCCTGCCTGTGCAGTCTGGCTGTGAAGGCAGGCGCATCGCTGCCACATTTTCAATTGCAGGAAACACAGATGAGGAAATCGGGCCACCCCAAAAATTGCCATTTCCTGCTCCCCCCCAATGCCGCCTCAACACCCCCGTACATCTGCCGCCTGTCGATCATATATTCTATCCTTCCGAGAAAATGTGGACCGGAATATATTTGATGTGTTAATGCAGTATGTTTACTTATTTACTGATGTGTTGCATAACCCCATGTTTTCGGTTAAGGGTGGAATTTGTTTTATGTGACTGGAGACTGCCATGAACGAGAGGTGGGGGTTGGTGTTAGGTGTATGTTTCTGCTCTCTCCTCTTTGTCCCTGAACTGAGACCTGTGGTATGATGTCACAGTGAAGGTGCATCCTGTCACATGCTGTTATGTTGAGTGTCACAGTACTGTGCAGAAGCACAGTATGTAGCTCCTCAGAGGTGAGACTTATTCCCTGTATTTACCACTGTTACCACTGTGTACCACTGTCCATGCTGTTACAAATATACCTGCAAGCCAGGCTTGAGGACTAACCTCCATTTCACATTCCGCTGGTACACCATATTGCAACCACTCTGGTTAAACCAAAAGGTCATATGAGAAAGGACCTGTTGGTCTGAAACATTGTATTTTCAACAAACCAATGTACTGGATAAATTGCTTCTGGCACCCGACCATGATACTACCAAGAAGTGCCCATCTAGAGCATATTCAAAAACCACAACCGGTTCTACAATAACTTCTTGTAAAGTCTGCTTTCCTCAGTTGGTGATACAGGGAAAATAAAGTTCTGATTTCTTCAGGAATGTGGCAGACTCTTTGCTACTGCTAGTTAAAGGGTTGATAAAAGATTATGGGGCATATTTAGTAGCAGTATTTATTAACAGAAAACAACTGTTTTCAGATGATTCATGCAAAAAAAATAAAAAATAAAGAAGGTGGTAACCATGGTAGATATTGGAGATTATTGATTGGAAAAGCAGCCCCCATAGTTTACATGGGGCTGCTGAATAGCCTTATACCTTGTAAATATACAAAGTATAATAAGCTAGCCCCAGTAGCTATCCACTGAAAGATACCTTTCCATTATTGCCACTTGCACATGCGCAACCTGATGACTGCACAGGCCCAGTAATAACAGTGAGTCAGACGTTAGAACCTGGGAGTAAAATTATTTAATCTCTATTGGTTCCCATGTCCCTCATATTGCCATGATAATTCATATTTGATACATGATAATTTCACCTTCCCATGACATGTGGGAATCAGAAAAAAGGCATGCTAGTAGCTATGTCTCTCCTGTCACAAAATGTCAGTGGCATAGACTCCCTTGCTGCATATTCCCTTACATGATACGATGCGCCGGTCCCTGGATCTCCGTTGGAGTCTCCTCTCCAGCGGGTCAGGGTACCCTTCCTGCGATGGCGCAGTCTCCTTGCTTTCAACGTGGGTTCCGGTGTTTGCAAGCATCACTTCCTACCAGCACCACCCAAAACTTGACCACAGATCAGTCAATTGGAAGTAAGCCTGAGTCTCCTCCCGCCAGCAACCAGTCCTAGGACACCCAGGGGTATAAAGCTAGTTCACAGAAACTTCCAAATCGCCAGTGCACTATTGTCTTCAGCCCTGCTGTGTTGCTAACCTGTGATCTCCTGCAGTTACTACTCCAGCAAAGCAACTCCAGTGCAGTTACCATCATCAGCACTCCTGGCTCAAGTCTATTATTTATTATTTATTTATTTATTAACAGTTTCTTATATAGCGCAGCATATTCCGTTGCGCTTTACAATTAGAACAACAGTAATAGAACAAAACTGGGTAAAAACAGACAGACAGAGGTAGGAAGGCCCTGCTCGCAAGCTTACAATCTATAGGGAGATAGGCATAGATACACAAGGATAGATGCTACCTATTGCATAATGGTCCACCAGATTGCTAGGTTCTTAATGGGTTGTATGATGATACCCCACAAAGTTATCCAAGTGTCAGGAGGGTGTGAGACTAAAGAAAGACAAGATATGCGATGTTATGAATACTCTACAGAGGATGTAATTAGATAGGGAAGCACTGAAGGTTATGTGGGTGGGTCTGGAATTTGATAGGCTTGTCTGAAGAGGTGAGTTTTCAGGGAACATTTAAAGGTTTGGAGACTAGAGGCGAGTCTTACTGTGCGTGGGAGGGCATTCCACAGAGTGGGTGAAGCCCGGATAAAGTTCTGTAATTTTGAGTGTGAACAAGTAATGCGTGTGGATGAGAGACGTAGATCTTGTGCAGAGCGGAGAGGTCGGGTAGGGAGATATTTTGAGATGAGTGAAGAGATGTATGTTGGTGCAGTTTGGTTAATAGCCTTGTATGTGAGTAAAAGTATTTTATATTTAATACGGTAGAATACCGGTAACCAATGGAGGGACTGACAGAGCGGATCTGCAGACGATGAACGTCTGGCAAGGAAGATTAGCCTCGCAGCTGCATTCAAAATGGATTGTAGTGGTGAGAGCCTATGTTTGGGAAGACCGGTCAGGAGACTATTACAATAATCAATGCGGGAGATAATGAGAGCATGGATTAGAGTTTTTGCTGTGTCTTGTGTAAGATAAGGGCGTATTTTGGATATGTTTCTTAGATGTATGTAACATGATCTTGAGACAGATTGAATGTGGGTAACAAAGGACAGTTCAGAGTCAAGAATGACACCTAGGCAGCGAGCTTGTGGGGTAGGGGTGATTGCAGAGTTCTCAACAGTGATAGAGATATCAGGTTGGAAACTACTATTGGCCGGTGGAAAAATAATTAATTCTGTTTTAGAAATATTAAGTTTGAGGTGGCGAGATGTCATCCAAGATGAAATGGCAGAAAGGCATTCAGTGACACGGCCCAATACAGATGGTGACAAATCAGGGGAGGATAGGTAGATTTGAGTATCATCCGCATACAGATGGTACTGAAATCCGAAAGAGTTGATTAGTTTGCCAAGAGATGTGGTATAGATAGAGAAAAGCAGAGGACCTAGGACTGAGCCTTGCGGTACTCCAACTGAGAGAGGTAGCGAAGTAGAGGTGGAATCAGAGAAACGAACACTGAAGGAGCGATTAGATAGGTAGGATGAGAACCAAGAAAGGGCTGTGTCCTGAATACCTAGGGATTGTAGTGTTTGTATGAGAAGAGAGTGGTCAACAGTGTCAAAAGCAGCAGAGAGATCAAGGAGAATAAGGAGAGAGAAATGTCCTTTAGATTTAGCAGTGACCAAATCATTCACTACCTTAGTCAGTGCTGTCTCTGTGGAGTGTTGGGCACGAAATCCTGACTGAAGTGGGTCCAGTAGGCTGTGTGAGTTAAGAAAGTGTGTGAGGCGAGTGTAGGCAAGTCTCTCCAGTAGCTTGGAGGGGCATGGGAGCTGAGAGATGGGACGGTAGTTAGAGAGAGAGTTCGGGTCAGAGTTTTGTTTTTTCAGAATGGGAGTAATCACTGCATGCTTGTATAGAGAAGGAAAGATACCAGTAGACAGGGAGAGATTACAGATTTTCGTTAAGGTTGGGATGAGCACAGTAGACAGAGCTTTACTAATTTGTGAGGGTATAGAGTCAAGGGGAGAGGTATTAGAGTAGGCAGATGAAAAGAGTGCAGATACTTCATCTTCATTTGTAGGATCAAAGGAAGAGAAGGTGTTAGAGGGTTCAGGCAGGGAATTGAGCAGGTCACTTGCTGTGGAAGAGCATACCATTTCATTTCGGATCTTGTCAATCTTGTCCTTGAAATAGGAAGCAAGATCTTGCGCACTGACAGTGGCTGGTGGGTTAGGTGAGGGAGGGACAAGAAGTGATTTAAATGTATTAAAAAGTCGCTTGGGGTTAGAGGCTTGAGCAGAGATGAGAGATTGAAAATATGTTTGTTTGGCAGTGTCCAGAGCAGTACGATAAGAGTGGTAGGTGGTCTTATATGTGAGAAAGTCACTTGAACTACGAGATTTACGCCACTGGCGTTCAACTTTTCTTGAGAGTTTTTGTAAGTGTCTAGTGTATTTAGAGTGCCACGGTTGACATCTAAGTCTACGTGGAGTGTGATGGGTAGCTGGAGCCACTTCATCAAGTGCTGTTACTAGAGTTTGGTTAAGGTGTGACACAGCAGTCTCTGGAGAGGTGAATGTAGAAATTGGTGAAAGCAGTGGTTGCAGAGAGGTAGATAGTTGTTGAAAATTAATAGCGTTAATATTTCTGCGGGTAAGAGGTGTCCTTGTAGACTTTAGGGACATGGAGTTTGAAGTAATGGAGGAGAGCATGCATGTGATAAGGTTGTGATCTGAGAGAGGGAAAGGAGTGTTAGTGAGTTCAGAAACAGAGCATAGTCTGGTGAATACAAGATCAAGGCAGTGGCCCTCCTGATGAGTAGGGGAGTCAGTCCATTGGGAGAGGCCAAGAGAGGAGGTTAGAGAAAGTAGTTTAGAGGCATGGGGAGATTGTGGACTGTCAATAGAGAGATTGAAATCACCCATAATGATGGTGGAGATGTCAGAGGATAGAAAGTGAGGGAGCCATGCAGAAAAATCTTCCAGAAACTTTTTGGGTTGCCCAGGTGGGCGATAGATAGCTGCAACACGCAGAGAGAAAGGGGTGAAAATCCTAATAGAGTGTACTTCAAAGGATGTAAATGTGAGTGAGGGAACAGGTGGTAAAACAATGTGCGTGTAACATTTGGATAGTAATATTCCAACACCCCCTCCTTTGATGTTACCAGGCCTGGGGGTGTGTGTGAAGGGGAGGCCACCATGTGACAGTGCTGCAGGGGAGGCAGTGTCTGATTGTGTGAGCCAGGTTTCTGTTATAGCCAGCATATTGAATTTTTTTGCTATGAAAAGGTCATGAATAGCTGTTAATTTGTTGCAAACAGAGCGTGCATTCCATAAAGCACATTTTAGTGACTTGGAGGTAGATGGGAGACAAGTGATGTTGATAAGGTTTGTTGATTTTATATTCTGTTGTGAATCAGCTGAATGTGAGCGTGGTATGTGAATGGGACCTGGATTTGGGGATATGTCACCAGCTAGTAGAAGCAGAAGAAGAGAGAGATAGGTATAGGTATTATGGTTCAATCTCAGTATCCAAGTGCTTTCCGTTTCATCCCAGTGTCCAAGTGCATTCCATTTCAATCCTTTTGTACAAGAGTATTCTGGTTCAATCCCTGTATCCAAGTGTCTATCGTTCCAAGGTGAACACCCTGATTTGCCCATAACAATTTATATTAGCTGTCCAGAACAGCACCCCCTCTCTACCTGGGCTGGTTCTAGACCTTGTGGTGCCCAGGGCGTACATTTCCTTTGGTGCACCGCCTCCCATTCAAAACAGGGACAGTGCACACCAAAGGCTTCATGTGGAAGGGGTGTGGCCACAGAATAGTACCAATGCACATTACATTGAACAGTAGTGTCCGTCGGTCAAATTACACCATACAGTAGTACCTTTATACATACCAGGTAGAGCCCCTTTTATACATATTATACCAGGTAGAGCCCCTTATACATGTTGTACAAGGTAGAGTCCCTTTTATACACGTTGTGCCAGGTAGAGCCCCTTATACACATTATGCCAGGTAGAGCCACTTTTACACAGGTAGAGCCTTATATACTTTGTGCCAGGTAGTCCCTAACACACATTGCACCAAGTAGCCCCTTATACACAGTGCACCAGGTAGAGCCTCTTATACACATTGTGCCAGGTAGCCCCTTACACACATTGTACCATGTAGAGCCTCTTATACCATTGCATGAGGTAGAGCCCCTTATACACGTTACTCTTGGTAGAGCCTTTTATACACATTGCGCCAGGTAGCCTCTTATACACATTGTGCCAGGTAGCCTCTTATATACATTGCACCAAGCAGCCCATTATACACATTGCACCAGGTAGAGCCTCTTATACACACTGCACCAGGTAGACCCTTACACACAATGCACCAGGTAAAGTCCCAAGAGAGAGAGAGAGAGAGTGTGTGTATATGTGTGCATGTGTTTGTGTGCCCCTGCCTGTGTCTCCATCACTCACCAGGTTTCTCTTACTTTCGTTCCATATTACCACATGAGTAGTGGGGTGGGGGGGTGCATCCAGTGGGGGGGAGGGTGCAGGCAGCAGGAGGCAGCCAGGAGGGGGGCTGGCAGCAGGAGACGGTGGGTGTGCAGCAGGAAGTGGGCCGCAAGAGGTGGGCAGCAGGTGGACACACGCAATTCATGGCACTGGTGGGGTGACTGCGGCCGCACCCTCAGTTCACAGCACCCATGGTGCCTACCCTGCTAGCCCACATATAAAACCGCCACTGCTCTCAACCCCTCTCCAGAGTTCCTCCTCCTCAACATCTCTTTCCCCTCCCCTAGCTTCACCCAGGGCTAGCTCTACCATAGCTTTAGGCAACTGCCTAGGGCAATACACTATTTGTGTGCATTCACTGTAGAGGTGGTATGTAACTAGACGGAATTCTCTCCCAAGTAAATAATACCTTAGTGACTCCACTGCCCACTTAATCGCCACGCACTCCTGTTCAACAGTTGAATACTTGCTCTTCCCGGATAACAATTTCTGTCTTAAGCATAGAATAGGCATTTCCTCACCATTTACTTACTATGAAAGGACTGCACCCAGCAGCACCATTTCTGGACATAAGGCTTGCCTTAGGTCTTGTCAAGCAGATTTCGTAGTCTGAGACCAAACTATTTTGTCTGGTGCCTGTTTTTTTAAACACTCAGTCAGTGAAGCCTTTCTAGTGGCAAAGTCACTTATAAAACCTGCAATAATAGGGCCCAATTCAGCATGGAATGCTGCTGCGGCAAAGTTCGCATGCTGACGCCCAGTGCAGTGTGCGCACGTACATCTTACATGTGAAAATGCCTCTGCCTGATTGGCAGGCAGAGGTGTTCGCAGGGCGGGAGGGGGCATCGCGGTGGCATTTTAAGGGAATCGCGGTGGCGTTGGGGAGCGTGGTCCAGACAATGCAGGCATGTCCCGACTGTTTGCGGATCGGGCCTTGGCATGACGTCCCACACAGCCACTGCGAGCCAAAAGATGACAAATAGCCATCTGACTTTGCATAGGCAGAGGACAACCCTAAATATGCAAAAGCATCGCCATCATGCGATGCTTTTGCATGTTTGCGGGGAGGGGGAAGGACCTGGCATGCAGGGCAGACTTGCCCTGTGCTGGGCGTCCCCCCCACAGGGACTGCAGAACTGCCTCTACCTTTAGAAGGTGAGTTTTACAGTCAGAGCTAAATATAACGATGTCATAAAAACAAGCTACAGCACATTCTCGATTTAACCAAAGCAACTTGTTTATAGCCTTCTGAAAAGTTGCAGGTGCCACATGCAACCAAAAGGGTAGCACTTTATACCGAAACAATACTCCTGGAGTAGAAAAAGTTGTTTTCAGCTTGGCAGTGTCAGTTAGAGGTATCTGCCAGTACCCAGTCAAATATCTGCTTTTTGCTAACTTTTCTGCTAGCTCGTCAACCTGAGGCATGGGGTAGGCATCAAACTGTGAGACTTTATTTAGTTTCCTGAACTCATTGCAAATCCTAAGGGCTCACAAAGGCTTGGGTATCAACACAATGGGATTATTCCATTCTAATGTGACTCCTCTATAACCCCTAGATGCAGCATTAATTCCACCTCTTTTTTTTACCGCCGCCCGTTTAGCTTCGGGAATGAGATATGGGTTTTGCTTAATCACAACCCCTGGTGGAGTAACAATATCATGCTGTATTATTTGAGTTTTTCCAGGGATGGCAGAAAAGATATCTTTGTTTCGTACTACCAGATCTATAGCTTCCCTATTTTGAGTGGGATCCCGGCGGTCAGCATATCGATGCTGAGATCCCGGCCGCCAGAATGCCAGCGGGGGGCAAGTGCAACAAAGCTCCCTGCGGGCTCACTGCGCTCACCACGCTGCGGGCTCGGTGGGAATAGCCCCTGATAGCCAGTATTCCGGCTGTCGGCTTTGTCAGCAGTCAGGATTCCAGTGTCAGTATCCTGACCGCCGGTATCCCAACTGCCGGCAATATAACTATATCATCCTGGCAGTCCAGGGTTTTAAGGGCCAGCAGAGGAGGTCAATTAACACTTCACATCCAGGATTTTAACAAATTAACAAAGCAAATTTGTATTTCTTTTCTTCTACCCTCCTGGCATACTATATATTTAAGGGGTCCAACAGCCCCTGTGCCAGCGGGCATACAATTTACTTTCAGGGGTCATAACTAAAACTAATATCTTGTCCCCCAGTTTAAATGAGCAGTTAACCGCTGTGACATCATAATTACTTTTCTGACGTAGTTGGTCCTGGTTCAGATGCTCTTTACTAGTGGCTCAATTTGCCTTAGGCGACCATATAAATGAGACACAAACTGAACAATATTAGGCTCTTGAGTCAGTTGGTGCTGCCAGCCCTCCTTTAAGAGATCTAAAATCCCTCTAGGATGCCTACAATAAAGGAGCTCAAAAGAGCTAACCCTGGAGATGACTGAGGTACCTCCCGTACTGCAAACATTAGGTAGGGTAAGAGCAGGTCACTTCTCTTGGAACACTGCCCGCCTTATCATCTACTTAAGGATTTGGTTAAATCATTTTACCAGTCTGTAATATTTGTGGGTGATGTACTGAGGTGGTAATTCTATCAACCCCCAAAAAGGTGCCACAGATCCCTCATCAACTTAGACATAAAAGGAGTACCCTGGTCCGTCATGACCTCTTTTGGAATTCCCAACCATGTGAATAACATTACCAGTTTCTGGGCTATGGTGCTAGCCTACAGTGGTATCGTCTCAGGTTACCTGGTAGCGTAATCAACCACCACTAAGATATATTGATGCCCACAAGCAGACTTTTCCACCGGACGTACCAGGTCCACACCAATCCGCACAAAAGGTGCAGACACAATGGGCAAGGGAAGTAGGGGTGCTCTAAATTATGGCCAGGGTGCTGTCTTCTGGCATACCGAGAATTCCTGGTAATATTTTTTTTACTGGAGCATGAATACCTGGCCAGAAAAACCTTAATTTAGTTCTCTCCCCATAAATGTCAAAACATTGGTGAACCTCGCAATCTAAGACCCATGCAGCATAGTCTAAAGCCACCAGCACCATGATATGCTGATGGTTGTTCTTATCCGGCTGTAAACAAGCTTTACTTTGCCAGGCCAGATCAGCCAGTTGAACCCTTGGGGTCTCAGAAGTGGTCAGTTGCTAGTCGTGAAAATGTTGGCCTTTACTAGGTCCTGCCAATTCAACCCTGGTGAGAATAGCTGCTTTGAGGTGTGTATAGGAATCAGCCTGAGAAGCAGGTAGATCCACATAAGCCCTCAGGGCTTCTTCTGTAAGACCGTAAGCTAACCTTGCTGCCCAATGCTCCTCGGCCATCTTAGCCAGGCAGCAGTGCATTCAAAAGTACAGGAACACTACTATATGAAAATAGATCAGCTGGCTACTCTAGACACTGCACAACATTCCCTGTCTCCAAAGCCACATATACAGGATCTAACAAAGTTTATACAGTGCACAATTTGCAAATACATTCCCACACTGCCTCCTGGCTTTCAAACCACATATACAGGTTCAAATGTTAACACTGTAAAAAAAACTGCCATTTTATGGCTGGCCTAACACACTCACCTACCCAGCTGCTAGCAATGCAACTCAAACTCACCAAGCTGCTGCGCAGCAGGTAGTGTCCTGCAATGCGCCTCGCTGCTGATGTGGGGTGTATCCGGTTACCGGGCTCTTGTTGTGTAGCATCCAGCAAAGGTCCCTGTTTGGGCAGCTTGTCCACCATCAGGAGCAATGTGTCTGAATCCCTTTTTACTGCAACTGACAGGTGCCTGCAATCAGCTGCTTCTCAACACTGGCTTCAAGAAATACCTGGCTTGGATTCTCTCCAGCCACAACCTTGCAGTTTTACACCCATGTCTGATTTATGCTGTGTTTATCACAGTACGTACATTTGATGGTTTATGTAAAAATCTGATGGCGGGTGCTCTGTGCATGCACAGAACCCGTGAAAGGAAGCAGTCATTTGAGGGTGGGAACATGGCAGCGGGGGTTACACCCACATTTTGTAGGTGTGCCGTAGTCAAGGTAACAGAATAATATAGTAACATAGTTTCTGAGGTGGAAAAAATAAAATTTGTCCATTGAATTCAACCTCTTAGTGATCTCCTACACTGTAATATTTTTAAGACTAATTTTAACTGTGGTGAATTTTTAACCGTTATGTCAATTCCTTCTTTTTTTTTAAAATTATTATTATTTTATTTTATTACTATAGTACATGATTTACCCACCATAACCTTATATGTATATCCTTATCCATTAGGAATTTATCTAGCCAATTCTTAAAAGTAATGACCGAGTTCGCCATTACTACTCTCTCAGGCAGGGAATTCCAAATACGTATTGTCCTTACTGTGAAGAAACCTTTCCGTCTCTGTGTGCGAAATCTTCTCTCCTCTAACCTAAGCGGGTATCCGGGCCGGATCTAGACCTTGTGGCACCCAGGGTGAAAAAATAGGGGTGTGGCTTCACGGAGAAGGGGCGTGGTCGGTTATGCCCCTGTAGCTGTGCCCTAAGTAGCTGTGCCCCCAGTAGCTGTGACCCCAGTACTGTGCCTCCTGTAGAGTTGTGCCCCCTGTAGAGTTGTTCCCCCAGTAGTATTGCCCCCAGTACTGTGTCCCCTGTAGAGTTGTGCCCCCTAGTTGCGCAGCTTACAAAAAAAAATAACAATAAATTAATACTCGCAATCCCCTCTCCTACTTCCCAACCCCTGCTGCCACCCGTCTCCATCTCCGGCCGCCGGCGCCGCTCCTCGGATCTATGGGAGACACGTCATGACGTCTCTCCCATAGCACTGCACAGCACCGCATCTACACAGCACCGTGCGGCACCAGTAGAGGATCTTGCCAAGGCAGCAGCGACCTCCGGACGGCAGCGGCTCCGCCGCTCACGAGGAGACACGCTAACATAGGCATTGTGTGTGGTTTGGGTACATCTCTGAATATACAATGGTATAACTCTCCTGTAGAATTCTAATACCCTTTACCTGACTACTTTTCATACTGATTGATTTCAGACCATGTGGAAGCAAGGTATACAAATAAGAGGTGATCATGAATATATTATAAAGAGTGTAGTAAATGAGTATGATGGTGATAACTGCATCATCTCTCCCCTGTTCAGAGCAGTGATTGTTTTGGTTATCTAAGATTGTCCATGTCTACAGTATGTTGCAGGTAGGTAAGCAACCTTCCAGGAGAACTAACCCTTCTATAGTGAGTCCGGAACATATCACCATAATCTGGGAGTATATGATGTGTACAGCAATATGCATGCTAACATATGTTTGTCCATACTATTTATTTATTACCAGTTATTTATATAGCGCACACATATTCCGCAGCGCTTTACAGAGAATATTTGGCCATTCACATCAGTCCCTGCCCCAGTGGAGCTTACAATCTATATTCCCTATCACATGTACACACACACACACACACACACACTCACACTAGGGTTAATTTTGTTGAGAGCCAATTAACCTACCAGTATATTTTTGGATTGTGGGAGGAAACCGGAGTACCCGGAGGAAACCCACGCAAGTACGGGGAGAATATACAAACTCCACACAGTTAGGGCCATGGTGGGAATTGAACCCATGACCTCAGTGCTGTGAGGCAGTAATGCTAACCATTACACCATCCGTACTGCCCTAGATCTATACTTGAAACTTACAAGCATTTTTGAAAGATAGTGATTTGTACAGTGCCATAACTAGACATTTTAGTGCAAGAAAGATCATATATAATTTATAAAAACTTTACCTGCCCATTAATAACCCCCCAAACCCCCTCCCTATGCTTCGCTTCCATTTTCTTTTATAACCACTTGCCTGGCATGGTCACATGGTTAATAAACAGTGTTTGCAGCTGCAGGGAAGGGAAACGTCCCTCCGCTGCTGCTCTCTCTGTGTCCTTCTGCCTGCACACACCCTTCCCCAGTGTTTGCCGTGCTACCGATCATTGCTGTCAGCACGGCAGGACCCCCCACCCAACGACTGCGGATAATAGCAGGTGCTGGGGAAGTGTAAATCAACCCCCCCCCCCCATCCCCCCCAAACACCGCCTGTGTACCTGGTGACTATCCCCGCTGTTAAAACAAACATCACAATAATCGCAATGTTTTCAATGGTTCTGATGTTCTGATGGTGCTGAACAATGTTCTGATGTTTGGGGGAAAAACTATATTTTTACAAATATAAAAAAAAAGATATTTTTCTTTTTTTTTTTTAACTTTCATCATTCTGGATAAGGCTAAATTTATGTTCTTCACCTAATTCACTCAGAAAACCCCCCCAACAATTTCTGAGTGGTTTTTTGGGGAAAGATTGGTTAATAATTCTCCTCCTCTCCCACAACCCCCCCCCCCCAGGATGTTATAATTCAATCACTGCACTGATAATATATTATTAATATTAAACAGCATTCATTGTTCTCATTCCCCTCCCACCCCCAATCTCTGTGACTGGGGGCAAAGTGGGGTACACTGACTGTCACTGGCTGTGGTGCTGCAGCTGCTGCTCCCTCACTGCTGTTGCTGCCTGGCCCGAGCTCAACTATGAGGGGAATTCAAATGTTTGAAAAGTCGGTTGGGTGTCTGTTTTTTCCTGTCTATTAGATAGGAAAAAACAGACACCCAACTGACTTTTCAAACAATTGAATACCGCCCTATGAGTCTGACCTGGACCTGACTTTCAGTACTGCTGCAGTGCTGCCCAGTGCCTGCCCAAACACTGTGTCTCCTAGTGGCGCACGGCACTGTGGAAATGGGCTGGGACCAGGGGCTGGCTGGTAACTCTCATCACTGTAGCGACCAAAAAACAACACAAGAAACATTAAACTACATATGCCAAAAAAAATTACCGATTATATAAAAACTTTTATTTTCACCTTAAAAACAAAAATCTAGATATACAGAAAAAGCTTAAGCATAAAATGGTGACAAGCTTATATTGCTGTAATACTAATTCATCGTTACCACTAGTTTTCATAAATTCACTTAAATTTACAGTACAAACCGGCCTCCATCCCCCCCCCCCCCCCCCCCCATTCAAAATAAGATCCCAGAACTGACATCCCTCACTGGAATTTAGACCCTACATCTGATCGGGTATAGGACTCGACAGTCGACAGCGTCTAGGTTGACACACATTAGGTCGACACCTATTGGTTCGACAGTGACTAGGTCGACACATGAAATAGGTCGACAAGGCCATTAGGTCGACATGTAAAAAGGTAGATATGAGTTTTTTTTTTTTCTTCATAAAGTGAGGGGGAACCCCAATTAGTGCACCATGTCCCCTCGCATGGCTCGCTTTGCTCGTTCCCAATTGTAGTCCACGTGGTTCGTAAAGTAGGAAAAAGTTCATACAATGAAAAAATTTTACTTATTGCCTGTGTCGATCTAATGTGTGTCGACAAATAGGCATCAACCTAATGTGTGTCGACCTAGAGTCCGGATACCATCTGATCCTCTCTTGCTCCAGTAAAAATCATACTCGGATAGTGTATGAATTCCCCACAGACCCTGATAAATGACACCTTACCCTAGACCAGGATACTGTAAATTAAATAAAAAAGAAAAAAGAAAGATATAGGAATGTAAAATCAGAAACACAGCAAAAAATCCCTTTTCTAGGCAAACTGTTGTCTCCTTCCACTATATACACATTAATTGCATTATACCTATACTTATATATATATATATATTTATTACATACATATATGTATTAAACTAATATATGTTACAAATCTTTAAAATTACACTTGGTTCTATAGGTCATAGTACTCATATCCGGAGGGCGTACATGCTTGAAGATTGGAGGAAATTATATTTATGCAGTCTAGGTAGCTATTAACTACAATTACAAAACTATGCGGCTGAGTGTGAGTTGGACGCTGCAGCATCAGTGAGTTTGTCTTTTGCTACTGTACATGTGAGACTTTCTGCTGATACCACTAAAAGCCATTCCCTGATGCACAGCCATGCATCTGCATGTGGCCGTACCATGGAAACTTGCACCAGCCCCCTGCTAGGTATAGAATCTCCATCTGAGAATGACATGCAATGTGAGCAATTAAACGTCTGTTTACACAACCAGCTCAGCAACACTCCCATAAAATGTACCATCTTCTTGTGCCAGAATAGCCACCTCCCAGTCACTGCCTAGGAACGCCAAGCACATTTCCAAGACATTTCAAATACTGTGTGTCTCCATTGCAGCTGTGCTTCTGTGCGTGCACAATGCAGGACGCAAGCGCTGTATGAATTTTAGCTGTATGCACAGTTCAAAAACATAGACTATTTCCACTAGCACTACAGCACAGTATTTAATTACATAAAACACATACTGTACATTGTGCATCTTGGTATGCAACCAATATCAGCCAAACATGCCTGCAGCACTCCCACCAGGTGCAACATGTCTGTGACCAAAAACATTGCTCCATTGCGTTCAACATATAATCAGGCCCAATGTGTCACTGAGTGTTGCCAATATTTGTGTCAAACTGCCACCCCAGGATTTACTTATTGGGAGGGCTCCAGGGCATTCATACTTACTTACTTTATAAAATTACTATATAGGTTGCTTTCCCATATCCAATAATTACATGCTGTGGTGCCTGCAAATGATGCATACAAGCCAGGCCACAGGGTAGCGGCACTTAAGTGGTCTTATCAAATGAGATGAATCAGACACAATCCATATAATAGCAATGTTTCAGGTTTATTACAAGTGATAACGGGGTGTATATGTACATATGTGTATATAGATAGATAGATAGATAGATAGATAGATAGATAGATAGATAGATAGATAGATAGATAGACAGACTATACACACACACACACACACACACACACACACACACACACACACACACACACACATATTATGAATAAAATAGTGCTTCACATACATTATTTGTCAATTTGAGACATCTAATCTATATAACAGTAGAGTAGGATGGAGTGGAAAGGGTGGGGTGTTGATTTTATTTTAGGAGAGGAGAGGGTGGAGTATATGGACATGCAGCTGCAGCACTGCACGCTGTAATGTATATAGTGGTGCAGCCAGCAGAGACGGAGCCGGGTGCATGGCTACATACATTACAGCAGTCAGCACTGCAGCTAGCAGCACGATAGAAATATCCATTGTGGGTGCTGCCAGCTGGTTCTCTACCCACAGAGTATATGCACTGTGTGTCAAGCACCTTTAGCACCACCCTAGTTACAGCCCTGGGTTTGTATCTAAATAAGAGGTACAATTTGAAGGAAGGTTTGTACAGTATATTGGTTAACACTGAAAATTATATTTTATTGGTCATGACAACTTACTTTCAATGCATAGATAAAGCAAAAAGAGCAAGTAACTGCAGTATGCACTATGGCAAAATCATATACCACTGTAGGTAGGAAGATTTAAAATGTGCAGAGAAATCTAAGTTCCAGTGTAAAAGTAAAGCTAGTATTTGTGGGGTACATGCAAAAGCAGCTAGTAAATACCCTGCATGCAAAAAAAAATGTATGTGCACCTCTTGCATGGTTTGTCTAGGTGGACTGTTATTTGCTCTTTTTTACTTAACTTTCACCTCAGATTCAGACCTATATTTACAGTAGAAACACTATTGTCTCACCGGCAGACCAGTCAGGCGGTTGTGTTGTAAGTAGAGGTAGCGCAGAGAGTGGAGCCCCCGAAAAAGGTCAGCTGGCAGCCTGTGGATATGACATTGATAGAGGTGCAGGGAGAGTAAAGAACTGAGGCCACTGAAGGTGTCCGGCTGGAGGGGTGGCAAATATGGATTCTTGCCTAGGTCCAACTCCTCAAGGTGCTCCAGGCCCTGGAATGTTCCAGGATGCAGAACAGAGATACGATTAGAGAAAAGCCAGAGGATAGATGTGAAGGGAGAAAAGAGCCCAGGACTTAGCTCTGAGATCTGGTTGTTCTGCAGGAAGACTCTGCGTGCCTGATTGGGTAGGGGTGAAGGAACACGGGATAGGTTGTGAGATTGGCAGCTGGCTGTTGGGGGCGAGGGATAACACGTGCAAAGGGAAGGGCACAGGGAAAAGGAAAAAGGGTAAGAGACTGACAGGGGAAGGAGGAGGAAGAAAACAAGGAGGTACTGGAGGGAGCCTATGACAGCAAATGTGAAAGACCGGTGGGCAAAACACATGAAATTCAAAATTATATGGAAGACAAATAAAGAAGGAAAATAAGAAGAAGAAAAAATAAAGAACATAGATTAGTATGTTTCATCCTTAATATGTACAATTAACTATTTATACAAAAGCAATTTATACAAAGTAAATCTCCTAGTACATTGTTGCAAAAGAGAATAGCCAAATTCTGGAGTAATTGATGGATTTGTAATTAGGCATGATGGGCAAAAAGCGCTTCCTTAGGCCAACCATAACAGGGTAAATCATAAACTTTAAAGTATTGAAGTAGTTTCTACTGCTTCTACCTAAAGAAGTTTACTGCATTTCAGGCTCCTGGGGGAAATGTAATAGGATGCTAGTTGCTGGAGGTGAGGGACTTTGGGTGAGAATGCCCATATTTTAAAGAGGCAATCATTTACAAGGCAAAACCAGGTTGTTTTACGTTGCTTCGGCAACTTGCACACTATTACACCTGCACCCTCTGGTATCCATGTAAAACACAGAAGTGTCTCCTATTTCAAGAGAAATGTGAAATACTAATAAAAATAAATCGCCTTTGCTTTGTAATATTAATTGTAGCCGTAACACAGTCCTAAAATAGTCTTGACATAGCCCTAACATTTGTCGAAGTCCTAAAGCTGAATCAATATAAATGTTAATCCCACTTAACATTGGCCCAAACTCAACTCAACTCTCAAAACAGGAAAATGAGCACTCTAGGTGCAGACGGGAAAACAGCAGCTCAAATAATACCCAATCTTGCCCAATAGAAGTGAAATATACAATAAATATACACAGTGTGGAGATAGTTACATAGATGTTGAGGTTGAAAAAAGACAAATGTCCAATGAGTTCAATCTGGTGGTAGTGGTAGTGAATGTAGATTGCAAGTTCCACTGGTGCAGGGACTGATGTGAATGGCCAAATATTCTCTGTAAAGCGCTACAGAATATGTGTGCGCTATATAAATAACTGGTAATAATAATAATCAGTATCACTGAATACTAAAGAAACCCAGGTGAGAGAGTTCTTCTGCATGATTGTGTGAGTTGGGTATGCCTTATCTTGAAGATACTACCCATATAAAGATATTTCTTTATGTGTTTTCAACCCATTCCTTTATAAGTGAGTGGGGTACATCCCTTCTGGCTCGTTTACACTGTGTGCAAATAATACACTACTTTGTAGTAATCCCTCAAAGATACCTTTATGCACATGTAATCATATACTTGCTAAGTGAGTATGGTACGTTAGTTACTTCACCATCTAGACCTAACATGGAATTTCTATAAATTATATATTTGATAGACATACCTCTCCACCCTCTTTTGTGATCTGTGTACTAATGATAATCCTACACATTATTTGTTTCTTCTTATATTTTTCATATTACAATCCACTGAGGGAAAGAACATTAAGAAAAATGTTTTTATATTGATGGGTAGTGCGTACCCTCACTGTGTATGCTTAATTCAACCCTGACCATAACATTTCCCTTTATGTTTTGTAAAGAGGAATGGGGGAGCTTTGATGAGATTTTTGCCTATTCATTTCTCAAAACCCCGTTAGCAGTGGATGACTTACTCCTGTTAGGGTTATCCAGGTTTGTTTTTCTCGCAATTTTATAAAAATAATGGAAACGTAAGTCCTAATACTACTGCTATTCAGGGCCATTTTTAGGGCCGGGTGAGTGCACGGGGAGCCTGTGGCCAGTGTCTGCACAGTGTTCCATGCAGATAGGCAGTCTGCATGGAATACTGTTGAAAATGCCTCTCCCAAAATAGCCACAGAGGAGACATTTATAAAGGATGCTAAAGGAGGCGATGCCCATTTTGGGAGGGACATTCAAATCACGCACAAGTGCCAGGACCACAGGAAAGTGCTGGGACCACAGTTGAGGAAGACAGTGGTGGTGGCATGAAACCCCCCACACAAGCAATTAGTAGTTGGGCATATTATGTGAGTTAGCTATTTATAAAGGTCCAGGACAGGTCATAACTGTGGTACATATTATGTTGCAATGAGCATTACTGTGTGGGACATATGGTGCAAGTGGTATTACTGTGTGGGACATAATATGGTGCAAGAGATATTACTGTGTGGGGCATATGGTGCAAGGGGCATTACTGTGTGGGACATAATATGGTGCAAGGGGCATTACAGTGTAGGGCATAATATGGTGCAAGGGGCATTACAGTGTGGTGCATTATGGTGCAAGGTGCATTACTGTGTGGTGCATTATATGGTGCAAGGGGCATTACTGTGTGGGGCATAATATGGTGCAGGGGGCATTACAGTGTGGTGCATTATATGGTGCAAGGGGCATTACAGTGTGGGGCATAATATGGTGCAGGGGGCATTACAGTGTGGTGCATTATATGGTGCAAGGTGCATTACAGTGTGAGTCATAATATGGTGCAGTAGGCATTACAGTGTGGTGCATTATATGGTGCAAGGTGCATTACTGTGTGAGTCATAATATGGTGCAGTAGGCATTACAGTGTGGTGCATTATATGGTGCAAGGTGCATTACTGTGTGAGTCATAATATGGTGCAGTAGGCATTACAGTGTGGTGCATTATATGGTGCAAGGTGCATTACAGTGTGAGTCATAATATGGTGCAGTAGGCATTACAGTGTGGTGCATTATATGGTGCAAGGTGCATTACAGTGTGAGTCATAATATGGTGCAGTAGGCATTACAGTGTGGTGCATTATATGGTGCAAGGGGCATTACTGTGTGGGGCATAATATGTTGCAGGGGGCATTACAGTGTGGTGCATCATATGGTGCAAGGTACATTACTGTGTGGGACATAATATAGTGCAAGGGGCATTACTGTGTGGGGCATAATATGGTGCAGGGGGCATTACAGTGTGGTGCATTATATGGTGCAAGGGGCATTACTGTGTGGGGCATAATATGGTGCAGTGGGCATTACAGTGTGGTGCATTATATGGTGCAAGGGGCATTACAGTGTGGGGCATAATATGTTGCAGGGGGCATTACAGTGTGGTGCATCATATGGTGCAAGGTACATTACTGTGTGGGACATAATATAGTGCAAGGGGCATTACTGTGTGGGGCATAATATGGTGCAGGGGGCATTACAGTGTGGTGCATTATATGGTGCAAGGGGCATTACTGTGTGGGGCATAATATGGTGCAGTGGGCATTACAGTGTGGTGCATTATATGGTGCAAGGGGCATTACAGTGTGGGGCATAATATGTTGCAGGGGGCATTACAGTGTGGTGCATCATATGGTGCAAGGTGCATTACTGTGTGGGACATAATATAGTGCAAGGGGCATTACAGTGTGGGGCATAATATAGTGCAAGGTGCATTACAGTGTGAGTCATAATATGGTGCAGTAGGCATTACAGTGTGGTGCATTATATGGTGCAAGGGGCATTACTGTGTGGGGCATAATATGTTGCAGGGGGCATTACAGTGTGGTGCATCATATGGTGCAAGGTACATTACTGTGTGGGACATAATATAGTGCAAGGGGCATTACTGTGTGGGGCATAATATGGTGCAGGGGGCATTACAGTGTGGTGCATTATATGGTGCAAGGGGCATTACTGTGTGGGGCAAAATATGGTGCAGTGGGCATTACAGTGTGGTGCATTATATGGTGCAAGGGGCATTACAGTGTGGGGCATAATATGTTGCAGGGGGCATTACAGTGTGGTGCATCATATGGTGCAAGGTGCATTACTGTGTGGGACATAATATAGTGCAAGGGGCATTACAGTGTGGGGCATAATATAGTGCAAGGGGCACTACTGTGTGGGGCATAATATGGTGCAGGGGGCATTACGGTGTGGTGCATTACATGGTGCAAGGTGCAATACAGTATGGGGCATTATATAGTGCAAGGGGCATTACTGTTTGAAGCATCATATGGTGCGAGGGGCATTACTGTGTGGGACATAATATGGTGCAAGGGGCATTACTGTGTGGGACATAATATGGTGCAAGGCAAGGGGCATTACTGTGTGGGACATAATATGGTGCAAGGGGCATTACTGTGTGGGACATAATATGGTGCAAGGGGCATTACTGTGTGGGACATAATATGGTGCAAGGGGCATTACTGTGTGGGACATAATATGGTGCAAGGGGCATTACTGTTTGAAGCATCATATGGTGCAAGGGGCATTACTGTGTAGAACATAATATGGTGGAATTTTTTCTTTCCTGTGGTGGTCGAGCGCTGGGGGTGCATGGTGCATCTATTGTAGTGAGGCCACACCCATTTTAGTAAGGCCATGCCCCTCTTTGGGAGGTGCACACAAATACTTACATTTTAGAATATCTATGGCGGGGTTATTACTGTTCGCACTGGGAGCAAAATTGTCTTGAAACGGCTCTGCTGTTTTGTTATGTTTACTATAGTTTAGTACTAGAAGCAGAATGTCAAATCTTTACTTTCCCCTATATTTTATGTGCAGATTTTTTTTAATGATTGTTAATAAATTAGAGCTACAGTATGTTAGCACATATTCTGTGTGTTACTATAGGCAGGCTTACTTGAGGGTAGAGTAACACTGTTAGATATATGGAAAAAAAATCCATGTGGAATTATTCAGTAGAATTATTGTTACAAGTGTGTCTTATTTGCAAAAAGAGGGTAAATGTTAGCTATGAACAGGACTTTTTCCATGAAACACTCGGATTCTCTGTTGAAGTTCACTAACCTAATTCCGGCAGATCATTTGAAGTGGTATCCGTTTGGCAGGTCGACCCCACTTAGGTCGACAGTCACTAGGTCGACCACAATTGGTCGACACGGACAAATGGCCGACACATGAAAATAATCGACATGAAAATGTCAACATGGTTTTTAAAAAAAACCTTTTTCATAATTTACCATCTACGTGGACTGTGACTGGGAATAGTAATCTGTGCTGAGCGCAGTGGTAGCGGAGCGAGGCACCTTACCCGCAGCATGGCGAGCGAAGCTTGTTGGTGTTGCTGAAAAAATTACACCAAAAAACTGTTCAAAAATCCATGTTGACCTTTTCACGTGTCAACTTGTCCCGTGTCGACCATTTTCATGTGCCGACTATTTGTCCACGTTGACCATGTCAATGTCGACCAATAGTAGCCGACCTAATGCATGTTGACCTTAACATGGTCGACCATTCATACCAGAACCATTTGAAGTAGCTACTGTGATAACATATGAACTTTCCTGCACTTTGGCCCTCATTCCGAGTTGTTCGCTCGCTAGCTGCTTTTAGCAGCATTGCACACGCTAGGCCGCCGCCCTCTGGGAGTGTATCTTAGCTTAGCAGAATTGCGAACGAAAGATTCGCAAAATTGCGAATAGAAATTTCTTTGCAGTTTCTGAGTAGCTCGAGACTTACTCTGCCATTGCGATCAGTTCAGTCAGTTTCGTTCCTGGTTTGACGTCACAAACACACCCAGCATTTGCCCAGGCACTCCCTCGTTTCTCCAGACACTCCCGCGTTTTTCCCAGAAACGCCAGCGTTTTTTCACACACACCCATAAAACGGCCAGTTTCCACCCAGAAACACCCACTTCCTGTCAATCACACTCCGATCACCAGAACGAAGAAAAATCCTCGTAATGCCGTGAGTAAAATACCTAACTTTTGAGTAAAATAACTAAGCGCATGCGCTCTGCGAACATTGTGCATGCGCAGTAAGCGACTAATCGCAATATAGAGAAATTCAGCAACGAGCGAACAACTCGGAATGACCCCCTATGTTTTTACTGTAGTCTGTGACAAGTCAAAAGCAACTGGCAGCAATCTTAATGCGTGGGATGGTCAAAATATGTGATCAGATGGGTATTGTATTATATAATAATACAGTAGACAATAGAAGGTTCTATGCACAATGCATCCAGTGGCGTAACTACTGCCCCCGCAGTCCTCGCGGTGGCTTGGGGGCGAGGGCTGCGGGGGCGCCATTGATTTACAGCAGACTGACATGCGGACGAGCGTCCGCATGTCAGTCTGCCTTCTCCTTCCCTCCGCCGCTTGTTGGAGGGACACGGAGGGCACAGTCTCTCCTGTGTCCCTCCTGCTGCATCATCTCCGGCGGCCGCGGGTCTGATAGGGAGAAGTGCCGTCCGTGAGCTCTAATTGGCTCACGGACGGCACTTCCCCCTATTAGACCCGCGGCCGCCGGAGATGATGCAGCAGGAGGGACACAGAAAGAGGCTGTACCCTCCGTGTCCCTCCAAAAAGCGGCGGCGGCGGCTGGGGGGGGGGGGGGGGGGGATGATATCTGGCACTGTGGGGAATAACTGGCAGGGGAGGGATATCTGGCACTGGGGCATTGTCTGGCACTGGGGGCATATATGGCACTGGGGGCATATATGGCACTGGGGGGGGATATCTGGCACTGGGGCATTATCTGGCACTGGGGGGGAATATCTGGCGGGGGGGGTGGATGTCTGGCACTGGGGGGAATAACTGGCAGGGGGGGGGATATCTGGCACTGGGGCATTATCTGGCACTGGGGGGGAATAACTGGCAGGGGGGGGATATCTGGCACTGGGGCATTATCTAGCACTGGGGGCATATATGGCACTGAGGGGGAATATCTGGCAGGGGGGGATATCTGGCACTGGGGCATTATCTGGCACTGGGGATATATATGACACTGGGGGGGAATAACTGGCAGGGGGGGGATATCTGGCACTGGGGCATTATCTGGCACTGGGGGGGAATATCTGGTGGGGGGGGGGTGGATGTCTGGCACTGGGGGGAATAACTGGCATGGGGGGGGGGATATCTGGCACTGGGGCATTATCTGGCACTGGGGGGGAATAACTGGCAGGGGGGGGATATCTGGCACTGGGGCATTATCTAGCACTGGGGGCATATATGGCACTGAGGGGGAATATCTGGCAGGGGGGGGATATCTGGCACTGGGGCATATATGACACTGGGGGGGAATAACTGGCAGGGGGGGGATACCTGGCACTGGGGCATTATCTGGCACTGGGGGCATATATGACACTGGGGGGGAATAACTGGCAGGGGGGGGATATCTGGCACTGGGGCATTATCTGGCACTGGGGGCATATATGGCACTGGGGGGGAATATCTGGCAGGGGGGGATATATGGCACTGGGGCATTATCTGGCACTGGGGGCATATATGGCACTGGGGGGGAATATCTGGCACTAGGGGCATATATGGCACTGGAGGGGGGAATATCTGGCACCGGGGGCATATATGGCACTGGGGGGGGGGGGATATCTGGCACTGGGGGCATATATGGCACTGGGGGGGGCATATCTGTCACTGGGGGCATATTTGGCACTGGGGGGGAATATATGGCACTGGGGGCATATCTGGCACTGGGGGCATATGTGGCACTGGGGGGGAATATCTGGCACTGGGGGAATATGTGGCACTGGGGGGGTATATGTGTACCTGGCACATGGGGGGGGGGGCTATATTTGGCACTGGGGCATGTGAGTACCTGGCACCGTGGGGGAATATCTGGCACTGGGGACATATGTGGCACTGGGAGCACAGCCCTAGCAACGAGCATGACACACAGTGCATGAAACACCTGGCAACGAGAATGACACACAGTGCATGAAACACCTGGCAACGAGCATGACACCCAGTGCATGAAACCCCTGGCAACGAGCATGACACCCTGAGCATGAAAACCCCTGGCACCGTGCATGGAACCAAGAGCATGAAACCCCTGGCAACGAGCATGACACCCAGTGCATGAAACCCCTGACAACGAGCAGGTAATTGAAAAGTAATTAGAAGCCTTACTGTAGGACTTAATGTGTAATGGGCATTACGGTGTGTGGCATAATGTATCACGGACATTGCGGTGTGTGTCATAATGTGTCACAGGCATTACGGTGTATGGTATACTATATCGCGGGCATTGTGATATGTGGTATAATGTCTCAGGGTCATTGCAGTGTGTGGCATAATGTATCACGGACATTGCGGTGTGTGTCATAATGTGTCAGGCATTACGGTGTGTGGTATACTATATCACGGGCATTGTGGTATGTGGTATAATGTCTCAGGGTCATTGCAGTGTGGCATAATACATAACGGGCATTGCGGTGTGTGGCATAGGGTGTAACGGGCAGGGCATTGTGGTATGTGTCACAGGCATTACGGTGTATGGTATACTATATCACGGGCATTGTGGTATAATGTATCACGGACATTGCGGTGTGTGTCATAATGTGTCACAGACATTGTATGTGCTATAATGTAATAGGGGCATTGCAGTGTGTAGCATAATGTATAACGGGCATTGCGATTCCTGTCATAATGTGTCACAGGCATTACGGTGTGTGGCATAATGTGTCACGGGCATTACGGTGTGTGGCATAATGTGTCGGGGGCATTACAGTGTGTGCATATTGTGTCGTGCATTATTGTGTGTGGAATAATGTCTAAGGGCATTGCAGTATGTGGCATAATGTATACTGGGCATTACTATAATGAGGAAAAATGACAAATAATGTAAGGGGCATGAATCAGGATTATTTTTCTTTCCTGTGGTGGCCAACGTATGGGCGTGCAGGTTGCAGAACTGGGGTATAAGGTGGCCTTTTCCTGCAATGCCACGCCCCTTTATGCGAAACCACGCCCATTCCAACGAAACCACACCCCTTATTTTGACGCGCGCGCCTTCGGTGCTCGCATATTTATCCCTTTCTTGCTCCCAATTATGTAGCATGAAGGAGGGGGGGGGGGGCGCCGAAGAATTTTTTGGCTTGGGGGAGAAAAATTACTAGTTACGCCACTGAATGCATCATTGTTTGTTAAGAGAGTCCTGTTCTTTGCTTGACATTACATTGGGCATTGCATTACACATTACAGAGAATCCTATTGTGATTGTGTAATAATGGGCATTGTGAGTTGTACATTAAAAATTATATATATATATATATATATCAAAATATATATATATAGTGCATCCGAAAAAGTATTCACAGCGCTTAACTTTTTCCACATTTTGTTATGTTACAACCTTATTCCAAAATGGAATAAATTAATTTTTTACCTCAAAATTCTACACACAATACCCCATAATGTCAACGTTAAAGAAGGTTTTTTTTAGATTTTTGCTAATTTATTATAAATAGAAAACTAAGAATTCAATGTAGATAAGTATTCACAGCCTTTGCCATGAAGCTCAAAATTTAGCTCAGGTGCATCCTGATTCCACTGATCATCCTTGAGATGTTCCTGCAGCTTAATTGGAGTCCACCTGTAGTAAATTCAGTTGATCAGATATATATACAGTATATATATTTTACCATTGACATGTAATGTATGCATGCTAGTTGTCTGGCTTGGTGTGAATGTCTATTTGATTTGGACAATGGGGGTAATTCCAAGTTGATCGCAGCAGGAATTTTTTTAGCAGTTGGGCAAAACCATGTGCACTGCAGGGGAGGCAGATATAACATGTGCAGAGAGAGTTAGATTTGGGTGGGTAATTTTATTTCTGTGCAGGGTAAATACTGGCTGCTTTATTTTTACACTGCAAATTAGATTGCAGATTGAACACACCACACCCAAATATAACTCTCTCTGCACATGTTAAATCTGCCTCCCCTGCAGTGCACATGGTTTTGCCCAACTGCTAAAAAAATTCCTGCTGCGATCAACTTGGAATTACCCCCAATGTCAGTTACAATGTATTTCCATTACATTCCACAGATAAATTTTTTATCCAGATCCTATCTAAATGCCTGAGCATAAAAAAAAGGATTTTAATTACCTACCGTTAAATCCTTTTCTCGTAGTCCATAGGAGATGCTGGGGATCCATTTAGTACCATGGGGTATAGACGGGTCCACTAGGAGCCATGGGCACTTTAAGAATTTGATAGTGTGGGCTGGCTCCTCCCTCTATGACCCACCTACCAGACTCGGTCTAGGAAACTGCCCGAGGAGACGGACATACTTTGACAGAAGGATATAAAAGTATAGTTGTGAGATTCCGAATCAGCACACACAAACTAGAGGAAAGCCAAGCTAACCAAACTTTAAGCCATGAACAGCAACCGCTGAACCAATAATACTTAACCAAGTAACAGTGCAGGAAGAAACGAAGCACTGGGCGGGCGCCCAGTATCCTCTACGGACTACGAGAAAAGGATTTACCGGTAGGTAATTAAAATCCTATTTTCTCTTATGTCCTAGAGGATACTGGGGATCCATTTAGTACCATGGGGAAGGACCAAAGCTGCCAAACCGGGTGGGAGAGTGCTGGGGGTCCTGCAGAACTGATTGACCAAACTGAAGACCCTCAGAGGCCAAGGTATCGAACTTATAGAACTTTGCAAACGTTTTCGAACCTGACCAAGTAGCTGCTCGGCAAAGCTGCAAGGCCGAGACACCGCGGGCAGCCACCCAAGAAGAACCCACTGACCTAGTCGAGTGGGCCTATACAGATTTTGGAATTGGCAATCCTGCATGTTGGATAGTGAGCCTGATCCAGCGTGCGATTGACTGCTTTGAAGCAGGACACCCAATCTTATTGGGATTGTAAAGAACAAACAGCGAGTCCGATTTCCTATGACGAGCTGTTCTCTTCACATACACCTTCAAACCCCTCACAACATCCAAAAACTTGTTAGTAACCGATGTGTTGGTAACAAACGGAATGGCAATTAGTTGGTTGATATGATACGCAGACACCACCTTAGGAAGAAACTGCTGACGAGTCCTGAGTTCAGCTCTGTTCTCATGAAAGATTAAATAGGGACTTTTATAAAATCAATGCCCCCAGCTCCGACACACGTCTTGCTGAAGCCAAGGCCAACTGTGTGACGGTTTTCCACGTAAGATATTTTACATCCACCTGTAATGGTTCAAACCAGTCCGATTGGAGGAACTTCAGCACTAAACTGAGGTCCCAAGGTGCCGTCGGAAGTACAAAAGGAGGCTGGATGTGCAGAACCCCTTTCAAGAATGTCTGGACCTCAGTAAAAGACGCCAATTGTTTCTGAAAGAAAATGGACAAGGCCGAAATCTGGACTTTTATGGAGCCCAGACGTAGGCCCACATCCACACCCGACTGCAGAAAAAGCAGGAAACATGCCAGATGAAATTCCATCGCAGAATATTTTCTGCTCTCACACCAAGAGATGTACAGTATTCTTCCAAATACAGTGGAAATTGGTAATGTTTAGATGTTACCCACTTCCTGGCTTGGATCATAGTCAGGATGACCCTGTCAGAGGTGCCTCTCCTGGCTAGAATCAGCCGTTCAACTTCCATGCCGTCAAACGTAGCCGTGTTAATTCATGATAGACGAATGGCCCCTGTTGCAGGAGATCCTTGCGAAGAGTTAGAGGACATGGATCTTCCAGGAGCATCTCCAGGAGGTCCGCGTACAAGGCCCTTCTTGGCCAGTCCAGAGCAACGAGAATTACTTGAACTTTTTCTCTTTTTATTCTTTTCAGAATTCCTGGGATCAGTGGAAGTGGAGGGAACACGCACACCATATGATAGACCCATGGAATTGTCAGCGCGTCCACTGCCACTGCCTGTGGGTCTCTCGACCTGGAACAATACCGCTTGAGCTTCTTGTTGAGACGAGAGGCCATCATGTCGATTTGTGGACATCTCCATCGGCGTGTCAAGCACCTGAACATCTCCAAATGAAGGCCCCACTCCCCCGGGTGCAGGTGCAGGTCGTGTCTGCTGAGGAAGTCTGCTTCCCAGTTGTCTACTCTCGGAATGAAGACCGCCGACAACGCCACAGCGTATTTTTCTGCCCAGAGGAGAATTCTTGATACCTCTGACATTGCTGCTCTGCTTTTCGTTCCGCCCTGTCGATTTATGTACATTACTGCCGTCACATTGTCCGACTGAACCTGAATGGGCCAATCTTGAAGAAGCTATGAGGCCTGCAGAAGGGCGTTGTATATGGCCATGAGTTCCAGAATGTTGATTGGAAGGACAACTTCCTAACTTGACCATCTTCCTTGAAACTGCACCCCCTGGGTGACCACTCCCCAACCTCTGAGGCTTGCTTTTGTGGTTAGCAGAATCCAATTCTGAATCCCGAACCATCGGCCCTCGATTAGCTGAGAAGTCTGTAGCCACCACAGAAGGGAGATCCTGGCCTTTGGCGATAGAAGGATCCTCTGGTGCATGTGAAGATGTGATCCGGACCATTTGTCAAACAGATCCAGCTGGAAGATCCTTGCATGAAACCTTTCGTACTGAAGTGCCACGTAAGAGGCCACCATTTTCCCCAGAAGCCAAATGCATAGATGCACTGATATCTGGGTTGGCTTCAGGACATCCCAAACCATCAACTGGATTACCAATGCCTTTTCCAATGGAAGAAAAACTTTCTACGATTCTGTGTCCAGAATCATTTCCAGAAATGGGAGCCTCCGAGTTGGCTCTAAGTGATATTTTGAGAGATTTAGAATCCACCCGTGATCCAGGAGTAGTTTGGTTGTGAGACCAATGCTGTCCAACATCCTTTCCCTGGACGGTGCCTTTATCAGAAGATCGTCCAGTTACGGAATTATGTTCACTCCCTGCTTGCGAAGGAGAAACATCATCTTTGCCATCACCTTGGTGGACACCCTCGGTGCCGTGGAGAGACAAAATGGCAGGGCCTGGAACTGGTAGTGACAGTCCTGTAGTGCAAAGCGTAGATAAGCCTGGTGAGGCGGCCAGATCGGAATGTGAAGGTATGCATCCTTGATATCCAGAGACACTAGGAATTCCCCCTCCTCCAGACCTGAGATCACCGCTCTCAGAGACTCCATCTTAAATTTGAACACTCGTAAGTACGGGTTCAACGATTTTAGATACAAAATTGGCCTTACCGAACCGTCCGGTTTCGGTACTACAAACAAGTTGGAATAGTATATTGTTTTGCAGATGAGGTGGAACTGGAACAATGACCTGAGTCTGTACCAGTTTTTGAATGGCATCCTGTAAGGTTATACTTGCCGCTTGTGAAACTGGTAAGCCTGATTTGAAGAATCTGTGAGGTGGGAGCTCCTGAAACTCCTGCCTGTAGCCCTGAGAAATAAGATCTATGACCCAGGATCCTGGCATGATGTTGTCCAGATGTGACTGAAATTTTTTAGTCGTTCTCCCACCTGCCAGTCTTCCAGGCCTCGCGGTCCACCGTCATGCAGAAGGCTTTGAGGAAGCAGAGCTCGAGCTCTGTTCCTGAGAACCGGCAGTTGATGGTTTGCGTGGTTTACCTCTAGCGCCTCTGTTTGCAGTAGAAGATACTCTGACTTTGCCCTTAATCTTGGCAGTCTGAAAGGACTGTAGGGTAGGTCCTGAGTAGGTCTTCGTGGTTGGGGGAGCTGCAGAAGGAAGATATGTGGACTTAACCGCAGTAGCTTTGGAGATCCATTTGTCCAGTTCATCTCCAAATAAGGCCTTCCACGCCTTTTCTGGAGTCCGTGTCCGCAGTCCACTGGTGCAACTATAGGCCCCTGTGTGCTGACACTGCCATAGCAGTGTTGCGTGCATTAAGCAAACCCACTACTTTTATGGCTTCCACCATAAAGTTTGCAGAGTCCTGTATATGTTGCAGGAGTAACACAATCTCCCCCTTAGATAAGGAATCCAACCCTTCAATAATGTTACCCGACCATTTAGCAATGGCTTTAGTAATCCATGCATATACTATAGTGGGTCTCTGAGCCACCCCCGCAGCTGTGTACAAGGATTTGAGTGTAGTCTCAATCTTACGATCAGCTGTGTCTTTCAGGGAGGCTGCACCAGGGACAGGTAACACAATCTTCCGTGACAACCTGGACACAGATGCATCCACTATCGGTGGACTTTCCCATTTTTTCCTATCCTCAAGAGGAAAAGGAAAAGATGAGAGTAACCTTTTAGGGATTTGACATTTCTTATAAGGATCAACCCACGGTTCTTCAAACAGGGTATTCAATTCCTTTGACACAGGAAAAGTGACTGAGGCCTTCTTATTTACATTAAAATAAGATTCCTCACACTCCTCTGTCACCTTATCAGGAATTTGTAGCACATCTCTGATAGCTGCTATAAGAGCATCTATTCCCTGTGACAGTGCAACGTCCCCCTTTTCTGAATCCACCTCCCCCTCCTCCATGTCTGACCCCTCAGCGTCAGAGTCAGACTGCAGGATATGGGCCAGAGTTCGCTTTTGTGGACAAATGGCAAGGGACTGAGATGCTTGTTTGGGGACTGAGTCTCTGTTTATAATCTCATCCACAGACTGTCTTAAGTATTGCTTCTCTTTCTCATTGCGGAACAGTTTATTTGAAATATTGGAAATCATTCTTTTGATGGAATCCAGCCACGCTAGCCTGAGAAGGTAGACCACACTGAGTACATAGTAGTGAGCTCCATGGGGAAGAAGAAAACTCTGCCGTACATGAAACACACTCTTGGCCTGACATATTGTAAATGTGTCAGAACACACACACAGGAAAGGTTAAAAGCACAATTAACCCACAAAGAGCCCATCCAGGGAGACACAGAGGTATTTGGAGCCAGCACAGAGCGCCCTTATTGCTAATGCCAAGCTTAGCCGGGTCGCAGACTAAGTACCCAGATTGGGGACTTAGTACACTAATAATCGCTCCCCCCTGCTATCAAATTCTTAAAGTGCCCATGGCTCCTAGTGGACCCGTCTATACCCCATGGTACTTAATGGACCCCCAGTATCCTCTAGGACATAAGAGAAATTAAATTGATCAATTATTGTTACTGGTGATTTCATGAAGCATTATATAAAGAAGAAATAATAAATATTTCATATGAGGGGGGATCAATTTGTCAAAAAGCAGCAAATTATGTGAAAACAAGTTGTTTATGGCTTCTGCCTTATTATCAAAACCTCGCTGGAGAAAAGCATTGTCAAATATAGTTAGCCATAGCCTTCTTTGGGAGGATCCTACTATGCTTTCCTATTTATCATGTGTATTGTGAGTCATAGGTTCAACCATGGAAACTGCTTCATTAGTATGATAACCTTTTTTTGTGTTCTATTGTTCCTTTTATATTATTTTTCAAAAGTTTTTTTACATTTTTATTTTCTTATTGAATTTAAGACTGGAAGTTTGTGCCGGGCTTCCAGTTCTAATGCACATGTGGGAGCCAATAAGCTGGCTCATGCATGCACTCTCGACGCATAACTGACTTGACAAAATGGTAAGATCACCAGCTAGTGTCACTAGTTTGTCTTTTAATAATTAGTCAAATATAATATTTGGGTTGTTTTTATAGCTGTTATAATGGTCTCAATAAATGGACAGGATTTAAGAAACTAAACAGAAAAGCTCATGGGCCTGAGATAGAAAATGATGAAGAGCTTATTCTGTGAATCGGTGGTGCTGTGTGGGTGCCCAGTGCCATGTGGGTGTGCATAGCCCTACACTATCAGCCCCAATGTCTCTCCAAGGGCCTAGTCATTATCCTTAATGTGTTCATTACACATGTGGGAATGCTAAATTCCATATTTTAAAATTGAAAGTCTCATTCATTATTAGGGGACCACCTAATAATGCAAAGTTTTTGGAGTTTGCCTGCTGAAACCAATGCCATCTTCAGATGGCATTGTTTCCAAGAGCCCCACTCCTTATTATGGGAAGGAGGTCTGTGGATGTGAACAGGGATCTGATGGGATTACTCCACCACCTCTACAGTGTGTGGCCATGTGCATACGTGAACTCAGGTTATACATGCGCAGTCAGCCAGCAGTGCACCGGTAAGTAACACTGCTACTTCAACAGCTGTGTTAGGGATTACAGGGACAGCATACAGTATTATTGGAGCAGTACTTAAGTAATTAATTAAAGTAACTAATTAAATATTCACAGTTGCAACTCACAACAATTTGTAAACTTAATTATTGGGGGCCATCTGGCCCATGGTGATGAATAAACTCCTAAATATGTGAAAATAGAAAAATTGCATGGTTTTGTGAGGAAATCAGTATTATAATTACAAGGCTGGGCGGCTTGTACTCGTCATGCTCTCATGGCCCCTGAGAGTAAGAATGAGTTATTGACAACATTAATAACTTAATTATTTTTTATAGATGCTTTTTGATATTTCTAAATGCATTAGCTGTATTAACTCTATAGGACAACAATAAGAGCTCTAATTAGGCATACAAATTGATTCAAAGGCAATGACCATGTCAGAATTTTCTGCTGGCAGCTGCAAGATCTCCTTCCATCACCTTGGCTATAGAAGGGCAAACCTAACAGGATTGTCCACCCACATCTGCCAGAAAACAATCTTTCTGCAGCCTTATGCTGGGCATACGTCATGGAATTATCTGGCAGAAAATCTGCCAGATCTGGCTGGTTGGAATGAAAATCTGGTAATGGATGAGAAAAAATTTCAGGCGACCATTTGCTCCTAAACACTGGAAAACCGACAAAAACTGATGTTCATACAAATTGGTTAAATCCATGATTTAACCAATTTGTCTGAACAACAGGTTTTGTCCATTTCCCAGTGTTTGAGAGTGAATGGTCGATTGTCATTTGCTCTCATCCATTCCCAGATTTTCATTCCAGCCAGCCAGATCTGGCAGATTATTTGGCAGATAATTGTATAGTGTATGCCCAGCATTAGTCTGGAGGCTCAGGTCAGCCACCGCTCCCCACACTGTGGTGACCTAAACAGGACTGTCCACCAACCAGGGCTCACTGTAGCCCTGCCACCCACCTCTCCCAGGCATGAATTCCTGTGAGAAATGTAAACAAGAAGTGGTTCTATTTCTTTTGTTTCAAACTATTAAAAAAATACTTTACTGTGTTAACTTACATGATTACAATTTATGCAAACACAGCACAGAAACACACTTATTGTCAGCACTATCAATAGCACTGCAAACCTGTGTTTATCTAGCAAATAAAACATTCATATTTTGTTCATATTTTTATTAAAACATCTAAGATTTCAGCCGATCCCAAATCTCTACAAGTCCCTAAACTAGCATAAATAGAAGTGAAATACACCTTTCTGGTACAGATGGTAACATACAATTATACTGATATAGATGTAAATAGCTATTATTATAATTTCATAATAAAAAAATAAGTTTTGGCAAAATATAGCCATTTAAGTGTTTAAAGGTTATCAGGCATACCAAATACATAATTGTTGACAACTGTCAGTAAATTTTGTGAAAGTGCTAATATTAGAAAACAATCAAGAATGTTCCACACAATTAATGTTTTAAGCTACATATGCATGCACCTGAACAGTATTTTTAATTAATAATGTGATGTCCTGACTGAATTGTCCTTTGGATATTATGTTTTTGTTATTATTAGATGGTATTTGCATAAATGAAGGCATAAAAAAACATTACAATGGTCATTACATTTTTATTAAATTGCCAGTTTAAAAAACATTAACAGGTTAACAATCCTGTTATACGGGTCGGAGATATTATTACTGCTATCAAGAGAAAGCTGTTATTTTAACTCCAACTGCAGAGAATCACTATGTATTTGTATTGTAACTTTGAATATGGAAACCTTCTATTTCGCACTGCTGAAACTCAATCCAGTGACATAAAATATTTACCAGAGGCTATACCTCTTCTTTCCCTGCCCTGTCCACTTCTCACCTTTACTTTTCTCCACACCATTTTACCCCAGGCTCCAGCCCCTCACTGTACCTCCCCATACCCATTACCTTTCTCTATTACACTAGAGACCTTTCACCAGTTTCTGGGTGCACCCGTCATTCTCATTTACTGCTCTGCTCTTTGCTTCTGACCCTCTTTTTATTTAACCCATTATCTTCCCTCTTGTTGTTGTTTTTTTATTATTACTTATTTATTTATCTACGGTATCTGTCATATTAAGCCCCTTTTAGCTCTTCACATACTTAACTATTTGCTATGACTACCACTGTATACGTATTGTACTGAGCTAGCATTGCAATTTGTATAGTATTGCATCTTCTGTACTGTACAGTATATCTCTTTTGCCAAGGACATCCACTCATGTTCTTGTTACAATCATGTATAATAATACTGTAGCTTAATTTCTTCACATTCTTTCCCCGAAGTGCATCATGCAGGTCTCTTACCTCGCAGGGTTATCTTGCACTCTTTTCGCATCCTTGTCTCTGGAGTGACTGAGAAGTGCCTGTAAGATGAGATGGAAATGACAGCAACAGGAATGAGGGAGGAGACATACTGTATCTTACTGAGCTCTGACTGCATCTGTACTGTTGAGCTTATTTATATGTAGTGTGCCACTGTAATGTGTGCAATGCATATTTTTATTCAGTGATTATTGCTATTTATACAAACATATTGAGATATCCTTCAAAAGTAACAGTACTCAAGCTCCTGTGTGAGTCTGTGAAAGTACAGTATAGCGTTCATGTTCTCATTTTCATATAATACAGCTTAACTGAATATATAAAACGTGATGCAGTCACAATGCCGGCTGTCGGGATACCGGCAGTTGAAACACCGACACCGGAATCCCGACACCAAAGCGCCAGCATTACATACTGAATCCTATAAAACAGTTAAATATAGTATAAGTACCCATTTGACAGTGTTTATGACTGTGTATCCATATAATTGCAAGCTATACTGCCAGCTCTGATAAAAATGTGAACATGTGTATGTACATGACTGAATATTACCAATTGCCATAGGCGGATCCGGGGGGCACTCGGGCCCGTGCCACCCTCCCCCCCATCCCTTTCATTTCTGACTTCTTCTTCTTATTATTTTTCAAAAGGAGAACTGCAGCAGCACTACTGCTATTTCCGTCAGTCAGATTTGATAAAAGAGCCGGCAGGCACTAGGACTCGCCACGGCTCTAACACCAAGTCCGTGTGGTAACCATTGGGGAGGCTGGAGCTGCAGCTCCAGCCTCCCCCTGCTCACACTGTAACCTACCTTTCCCACTGCCAGCCGGCCAGAGTCCAGCCCAGGCTCGGGGTTCAAATGCCAGCATCGAGTAAGACTGTTACTTATGACGGAGCAGAAGGCTTCATTAGCCCTCACTGCACCGCACAGTATCCCAGCACTTTTTCCTCCACTTCCTTTACCACCATGCTAGGTGCAGTCAAACTCAGCCTCAGCTTTGAGAAGGTGGCCCGTGTGCAGGGCCGGACTGGCCATCTGGCACTTCTGGCAAATGCCAGAAGGGCCGATGGCCACGTGGGCCGGTCCAGCGGTCACTGAGACGCGCTGCCGCTCAGTCCGGCGGCAGCGTGTCTCAGCTATCAGGATTGGAGAGCGCCCGCCGGGCTGTGAGGGACGGGGTGAGTGCGCCGGGGGTGAGAGGGCTGTGAGGGACGGGGGTGAGTGCGCCGGGGGTGAGAACGCCGGGCACCCGCCAGCGCAGCTGTGTCTGGCGCGGCGCGTATAGCGGACTTCAAAGCAGCCGCCGGTTCGTGAGCCAATCAGAGCTCGCGGACCGGCAGCCAATCAGAAGCCGCCGGTCCGCGAGCTCTGATTGGCTCACGAACCGGCGGCTGGTTTGAACGCTATACGCCGCCGCGCCAGACACAGCTGCGCTGGCGGGCGCCCGGCGCTCTCACCCCCGGCGCACTCACCCCCGTCCCTCACAGCCCTCTCACCCCCGGCGCACTCACCCCGTCCCTCACAGCCCGGAGGAGGACCAGCAGCAGCAGCAGCAGTGCAGCAGCGGTAAGCAGCTGCAGCACTGGCTGCTGTGGGGGCAATTGTATACCTGGCACTGTGGGGGCAATTGGTTGGCACTGTGGGGCATTTGTATACCTGGCACTGTGGGGGCAATTGGTTGGTACTGTGGGGCATTTGTATACCTGGCACTGTGGGGGCAATTGTTTACCTGGCACTGGGGGGCATCTGTATACATGGCACTGTGGGGGCATCTGTATACCTGGCACTGTGGGGGCATTTGTATACCTGGCACTGTGGGGGCATTTGTGGATCTGGCACTGTGGGGGCATTTGTATACCTGGCACTGTGGGGGCATTTGTGGATCTGGCACTGTGGGGGCATTTGTATACCTGGCACTGTGGGGGCATTTGTATACCTGGCACTGTGGGGGCATTTGTTTACCTGGCACTGTGGGGGCATTTGTTTACCTGGCACTGTGGGGGCATTTGTGGATCTGGCACTGTGGGGGCATTTGTATACCTGGCACTGTGGGGGCATTTGTATACCTGGCACTGTGGGGGCATTTGTATACCTGGCACTGCACTATCGGGGGCATATAATGTAAATTTCGGCTCATACCGGGTGCTGTAATGTGAATTTTGGCTCATACTGTGTGGTATAATGTGAAAGGGGCAGCAGTACTAGATAGTATAAGGGGTCCTACTATTGTGGTGCATAATGCGTATAAGGGGTGTATGGTGTGGTAAACTACACTGAAGGCCACGCCCCCTTTTGAGTGACCATGCCCCCTTTGAGTGGCCACGCCCCCTTTTCCGGAGCGCGCGCGGCTTCGGCGCGCGCTTAATTACAAACCTCACAATTCCATACCTCCACTTAAAAATTTCCACTTCAACCACTGGTTGTGTATATTTTAATAGAGAATGATATACGCTTGTATGTTGTTAGAATATTAATTATATTTGTAAGAACATAGACTAATAAGTGGGAGGAGTCAGGGATAGTAAGGGGAGGAGTCACAGAGGTGGGCCTGTGTGCTTCAAAAATGCCAGGGCCTATTTTTAGTCCCAGTCCGGCCCTGCCCGTGTGATTGTGACAGGGCTGTCCTGCAGATGTCTTATGCTGCTTGTTGGAGATCCAGCTGGCTGCTTCTGCTAATCAAGGATGGGCAGTTCGTGTCCTGCAGTCTGAGTCTCAGTGCAGTGCCCAAAACAAGGTATGCTGCACCTGCCACCACCAAATAAAAACTTTTATAATTATATTGGGCTGGGGTGCCTTCCAGGCTCCCATACCTAATGGAACAGGTCACCAACATTTCAAGGCCCAATCAGCCTTTTCATTAGGATGAAACATTGGCAATAAATCAGGATGCGCTCCTACAGCCAATCATAACCTGATGGCGTATTCTTTGAGGCCACGCCCCCTGTGATACCACACCCTTATCTGGGAGCACATATGCCTTAGGTGCATGTAAATATAACTATTACCGTTCCCCTATCATGGTGCCCCCCCTTTCATTTTCTTCTGGATCCGTGCCTGCCAATTGCCTATAATTTTTTTTAAATAAAGCATATTTAAAATGTCAATAAGGCTGGCAGCACTGGAGTCTCGGTCTGCAGCGGGCAGGGGTTGGGGAATACCTGATGCCTGCTGCTAAAGTCTTCTTGCTTCCTCCTCTGGCTGCATTGTCAGTGCACAGCCTTCTGCTGATCATCCATATAAAAGGAAGTCTCTAAGCATTGAACAGCGCCAGAGTATAGACTCAAAAACATTGCTCCAGTGTTCAGCCTTGTGCTACCATTTTTCTGTCTGTGTGTTATTTTCCTGATTTCTGTCTTCCCAGTGTTCTATTCCTGATTCCTGTCATTCTAGTGTTTGTATCCTGACTCTGTACCTGTTTCTGACCTACCCGTCCAATTCCAACCCTGTCTATGCTGGTTGTCTCTATATTAAGCACCTCACGGCAAATTACTGAACCAGCTGCAGAGTATACCAACCCTGTATGTGGGAACCCAGACAGATAACCTGCGTGTTGGGGGCAGTCAGTGCGTAAAGTGGTCCTAGAGAGGTGGTGGAACTCACCAACATAGCCGACCCCCCCATGTGGGAGCCCTGCCCCTAGCTCCTCCCCTTCTTCCCAGCCTAACAGATAACACACCCATACCCACTCCTCTTCTTGTCAGCCTCACAAAATGCTTATCTTCTGCTGCTCCACTCTGTCAATGTCTCAATTGGCTGCCAGTATTTTACAGATTTCCATATAAACAACTTCCACATAACTCTATTTACAAAACTTCTTACTTCTCTTATTTTATCTCACACTATCTTCCAGCTCATCCCTCCCTTCTGCACAAGATCTGTGTCTTTCATATACACAAACATTACCTGCTCCCAGTCACAGTTACAGGACTTTTTGTGTTGATCATCCACTCCATGCACAAGACTTTCCTCTAGTCTCCAAGCCTCCTTGAGAATTCACCTCTTCAGACGGCTTATCATATTCCTGGGATCTCATACACAATCTCCATAAACTATCCTACCCAGTTACCTTCTACACAGTCCACACATAACTTTACATATTTTCTCTTTCTACACTCACACATTCCACTGTACCCAGGACATCATTGCTGTGTAACTGGATCATGTAGCCCACCAAAAACCTCTGTAATCTGGCTAGACTTGTATTATGTGCACATCTTATCTTTCACGCAGCTCTGCCCCCTGATGCAGCTATACCCTTGAGCAACTCTGCCCCTGACACAGCTCTGACCTGACACATCATATTCCTCACACAGCTCTGCCCCCTGACACAGCTCTCCTGAGACACATATTATCCTTCATTCAGTTCTTCTCCTACACAGTTTATCCCTTACACTGCCACTGCTCTTCCCTCAAGCAGCTCTCCCACCTAACAAAGTTTCACTCACACATATTTCTCCCCATTACACAGCTTATCTCCAGTCATGCAGCTCATCTCCCCTCATGTGGCTCCCCCTCGCATGCAGCTCATCTCCCCTCATGTGGCTCCCCCTCTCATGCAGCTCATCTCCCCTCATGTGGCTCCCCCTCTCTTGCAGCTCATCTGCCTCCATGTTGCTCCCCCTCTCATGCAGCTCATCTGCCTCATGTGCATTCACCTCTCATTAGGGATGGCCGTCGGTGTGATTGCCATCGATGGTTACCATTGATGGCGATATGGAAAGTAACCCTCGATGGCTGCCAAGTATACAGTGGATAACCATTGATGGTTCCCACTATCGATGGTCATCCCTGTTTTTTCACTGACTGGTCCATGGGCCAATCAGAATACAGGGGCTTCACATGTGTTGGGGTTGGGCTTCACATGTGTCCCAGCAACACATAAAGAAAATAAAAATTTTTTAGTTATACCTTTCCATCGATGGCAGAAAACCACCTGGTTCTCCCCCATTGATGGCAAAAGTATTCTACATTGGCCATAAACCATCAATGATTTTGAATCATTGATGGTTGATGGCCATTCCATCTCTTATATATGCAACTCATCTGCCTACTCATGTGGATCCCCCTCTCATGCAGGTCATTCCCCCCCCCTCATGTGGATCCCCCTCTCATGCAGGTCATCTCCCCCCCTCATATGGATCTCTCTCTCATGCAGCTCATCTCCCCCTCATGTGGATCCCCCTCTCATGCAGGTCATCTCCCCCCCTCATATGGATCTCTCTCTCATGCAGCTCATCTCCCCCCTCATGTGGATCCCCCTCTCATGCAGGTCATCTCCCCCCCTCATGTGGATCCCCCTCTCATGCAGCTCATCTCCCCCCCTCATGTGGCTCCCCCTCATATGCAGCTCATCTCCAACCCTCGTGTGGCTCTCCCCCCATTCTGCTCTTCTCTGCTCGTTCTGGCCCACTTCAACCCCTGGGTGCAGTGAAGCCCAAATATGGATACTGCTGGCAGGGGAGGATTGGGACACCAGGATGCCAGGCCAGTTTCTGCTTGGCTGGTCCTGTTGGTCCCACAGTGGCTGCCCGCCACCCCAATGCTGGGCCAGCTGCCGAGATCGGAGGTCAGCTCGGCTCTGATTGTGCAGCGTTATCTCACAGCTTCTGCGCACACTGATCTGGGTATTTGGGGCCTCTGTATGTGTGCCCATTAATTAAGGAATATGGACTGTAAACTCCAGTGAGGTAGGAACTGGTGTGAGTGATGAGATTTTCTCTGTACAACAATGCAGGATATGCAGGCGCATTGTAACTAATTATTGTAATATTCCATTCTTCATTGTTTTTGTTTTTTTTCTAAAACATAACATACTGTATGTACAGTACAGAGGTTAGGAGGGAAGATGTAAAAACCAACGCTGTCACTTTCTTCATGGGTTGTACTAAAAGGATGTTCACAAAAAGGATGATCGTGATGATTGCCTGCAGTTCCTATTCACAGCTCTAGATGTCACTATATTTTTAATATTCCACTGATTTACAAACTACAGAAAACACATAAAGCTGTTAACTAATATTTTAATAGCTAAAAAAAGTTATAGCATTTATATAGCATAACTGCACTCATTTATATCAACAAGGCTATATAATTAAATAAGGAAACCAGCACCCTAATATCAATATTGAGTCCTTGAATCATTTTCTGTCTGTTTCCAGTGGGAAGATGGCTATATCTTTTTTATTTATGTGGGATGATCATGTTTTAAGCGCATGTACTGAATGCATACCTGAGACTGTTTTCTATATGTTTCCAGTAGGAAGATGACAACAGTATATATATTTTATTTACGTTGAATAATCACGTTTTAAGCGCAGATATATATTCCTTGGACTGTTTTCTTTGTGTTTCCAGTGGGAAGATGGCTATATCTTTTTTATTTAGGTGGGGTGATCACGTTTTAAGCGTATGTTCAGTATCTATACCTGGGACAGTTTTCTATGCGCTTCCAGTAGGAAGATTGCTATATCTTTTTTATTTACGTGGGATGATCATGTTTTAAGCGCAGATATGTTTACCTAGGCCTGTTTCCTATGCGTTTCCAGTAGGAAGATGGCTATATATTTTTTATTTACGTGGGATGATCACAGTTTAAGCTAGAGATGAGCGGGTTCGATTCTCAGAGAACCGAACCCCCCGAACTTCACGATCAGAGCCGGGAAACGAGTCCAGCTTGGGACTTCCCATCAGACTTGGATCCCAGAACGAGGCAAAACGTCATCATCCCGCTGTCGGATTCTCGCGGGTTTTGGATACCATATAAACAGCTGCGCATCGCTGCCATTTTCACTCCGGACTTGGAGAGGAGACAGACCTCTGGGTGTGGGTGGTGACGTTGAGTGGGGTCAGTGTGTGCTCTCTAGGGAGGCATCCCTAACAGCACAGTGACAAGACTGTCCTGTCATAGTGCTGTTAGGGATGCTGTCCTGTCACTCACTGTGGTGTCATGTGCTGTTATGGGCACTGCAGCTGTACATGGGTGTTGCTGTCCTGGCTGTCACTGTGCTGTACTGGGGCACTGTCCTGTGTGCTGTGAAAATACAGGGGTGCTGTGAAAATACAGGGGGTGCCGGTCCTGTCCTGTATGCTGTAAAAATGTAGGGGTGCTGTGAAAATAAATATACACTGGTCCAGTCTTGTATGCTGTAAAAATTCAGGGGTGCTGTGAAAATAAATGTACACTGGCCCTGTCTTGTATGCTGTAAAATTACAGGGGTGCTGGCCCAGTCCTATATGCTGTAAAAGTTCAGAGGTGCTGTGAAAATAAGTGTACACTGTACCTGTCTTGTATGCTGTAAAAATTCAGGGGTGCTGTGAAAATAAATTATACTTGCCCTGTCTTGTATGCTGTAAAAGTACAGGGGTGCTGGCCTGGTCCTGTATGCTGTAAAAGTTCAGGGGTGCTGTGAAAATAAATGTACACTGTCCCTATCTTGTATGCTGTAAAAATTCAGGGGTGCTATGAAAATAAATGTACACTGGCCCTGTCTTGTATGCTGTAAAAATACAGGTGTCTGTTGTTAAAATAAAAGTACACTGGCCCAAATACAGGGGTGCTGTTGTTAAAATAAAATTATACTGGCCCTATCCTGTGTACTGTAAAAATACTGGGATGCTCTTGTTAAAATAAAAGTACACTGGCCCAAATACAGGGGTGCTGTTGTTAAAATAAAAGTAAACAGGCCCTGTGCTGTATGCTGTAAAAATACAGGGGTGCTGTTGTTAAAATAACAGTACACTGGCCCAAATACAGGGGTGCTGTTGTTAAAATAAAATTACACTGGCCCTATCCTGTATGCTGTAAAAATACTGGGGTGCTCTTGTTAAAATAAAAGTACACTGGCCCAAATACAGGGGTGTTGTTGTTGTTAAAATAAAAGTACACAGGCCCTGTCCTGTATGATGTAAAAATATAGGGGTGTTGTTAAAATAACAGTACACTGGCCCAAATACAGTGGTGCTGTTTTTAAAATAAAATTACACTGGCCCTGTCCTGTATGCTGTAAAAATACAGGGTTGCTATTGTTAAAATAAATGTACACTGGCCCAAATACTGGGTTGATTTTGTTAAAATAAAATTACAGTGGCCCTGTCTTGTATACTGTAAAATTTCAGGGGTGTTGTTCAAATACAGGGGTGCTGGCCCTGTCTTGTATGCTGTAAAAATACTGGGGTGCTGTTGTTAAAATAAAAGTACACTGGCCCTGTCCTGTATGCTGTAAAAATACAGGGGTGCTGTTGTTAAAATAAAATTACACAGGCCCTGTCCTGTATGCTGTAAAAATACAGGGTTGCTATTTGTTAAAATAAAAGTACACTGGCCCAAATACAGGGGTGCTGTTTTTAAAATAAAATTACACTGGCCCTGTTCTGTATGCTGTAAAAATACAGGGGTGCTGTTGTTAATATAAAATTACACAGGCCCTGTCTTGTATGCTGTAAAAATACTGGGGTGCTGTGAAAATAAAGGGGCACTGTTCTGTGTGCTGTAATAATAAAGGGTTGCTGTCCTGTGAAATGGAGAACAAAAATTTGGAGGAAAAATAGTGAAAGATCAGAAACCACTTCCAGTTCCTAGTACTAGTGCTGAAGCTGTTGCTGCCACCAGCCATGACATTGATGATGCAATTCCATCAACGTCATCTGCTAAGGCCAATACCCAATATCATAGAGGGCATGTAAAATCCAAGAAGCAAAAATTAAAAATCAGATAAAAAAGAAATTATCTAATGAGAAATGTAATACAGGTTGAGTATCCCATATCCATATAGTCCGAAATACGGACTTTTTTGAGTGAGAGTGAGATAGTGAAATCTTTGTTTTTTGATGGCTCAGTGTACACAAATATTCCGAAATACGGACTTTTTTGAGTGAGAGTGAGATAGTGAAATCTTTGTTTTTTGATGGCTCAGTGTACACAAACTTTGTTTAATACACAAAGTTATTAATAATATTGTATTAAATGACCTTCAGGCTGTGTATACAAGGTGTATATGAAACATAAGTGAATTGTGTGTATGTACACACACTTTGTTTAATGCACAAAGTTATAAAAAAATATTGGCAAAAATTACCTTAAGGCTGTGTGTATAAGGTGTATATGTAACATTATTATTATTATTATTATTTATTATTACCAGTTATTTATATAGCGCACACATATTCCGCAGCGCTTTACAGAGAATATTCGGTCATTCACATCAGTCCCTGCCCCAGTGGAGCTTACAATCTATATTCCCTATCACATGTACACGAACACACATTCATGCTAGGGTTAATTTTGTTGGGAGCCAATTAACCTACCAGTATATTTTTGGACTGTGGGAGGAAACCGGAGTACCCGGAGGAAACCCACGCAAGTACGGGGAGAATATACAAACTCCACACAGTTAGGGCCATGGTGGGAATGGAACCCATGACCTCAGTGCTGTGAGGCAGTAATGCTAACCATTACACCATCCGTACTGCCACGAACATAAATGCATTCTGTGCTTAGATTTAGGTCCCATCACCATGATATCTCATTATGGTATCTAATTATTCCAAAATACGGAAAAATCCGTTATCCAAAATACCTCTGGTCCCAAGCATTTTGGATAAGGGATACTCAACCTGTATTGGCAATATGCCATTCACGAGACAAAGTGGCAAGGAAAGGCTAAGGCCTTGGTTTATGTTCATGACTGATGGTTCAGCTTCTCATGAAGATGGAAGCCTTACTCCCTCTCGAAAAAAAAAAATTAAGCTTGTTAATGCACAGAAAAAAACAACTGTGTGTTCAGAGATGTCACAAGTCCCCAATGAGAGACCAAGTGTGTCCGTGGTTGCGATGTCTAGGCCTGACCTTCCCAAGACTGTATGGGAAGAGGAGGCTCCTACCACCATTTGCACGCCACCTGCAAGTGCTGGGAGGAGCACCACCAGTCCAGTTGCTGTTATTGAGATTGAGGATGTCACTGTATAAGTACACCAGGATGAGGAGGATATTGGTGTAGCTGGCACTGAGGAGAAAGTTCATGATGATGATTCTGATGTTGATGTGGTTTGTTTGAATAAGGCACTCGTGGAGACAATTGTTGGCCATGGGATGAAAAAGCCCATCGTCATGCCTGGGAAAAATACAAAAAAAGCCACCTCTATCGTGTGGAATTATTTCTTCACAAATCCGGACAACAGGTGTCAAGCCATGTGTAGCCTTTGTCAATCCATAATAAGTAGTGGTAAGGATGTTAACCACCTAGGAACATCCTCCCTTATACGTCACCTGCAGTGCATTCATCATAAGTTAATGTCAAGTTCAGAAACTTCGGGTAATAGCGTAAGCAGTCCACTGACACCGAAATCCCTTCTTCCTGTTTTACCTAAGATCCTGCAATCCACACCACCAACTCCCTCAACGTCAATTTCCTCCTCAGTCAGGAATGTACAGTAAGTAGTCCTGCAGGCCATGTCACTGGCATGACTGACGAATCCTCTCCTATCCGGGATTCCTCTGGAGAATCCTTGAGTGGTACGCCTACTGCTGCTGCCGCTGCTGTTGTTGCTGCTGGGAGTCGATCGTAATCCCGGAGAGGAAGTCGGAAGACCACTTGTACTACTTCAACTAAGCAATTGACTGTCCAACAATCCTTTGCGAGGAAGATGAAATATGACAGCAGTCACCCTGTTGCAAAGCGGATTACTGAGGCCATAACAAATATGCTGGACGGTGTTAGATGTGCATCCAGTATCCGCCATTAGTCCAGTGGGATTTAGACAGTTGATGGACGTACTATGTCCCCGGTACCAAATACCGTCTAGATTCCACTTCACTAGGCAAGCGAATCCCGAACTGTACAGGGACATTAAGAAAAGTGTCCTCAGTGTCCTGAAAAATGCGTTTGTCCCCACTGTGCACTTAACCACGGACATGTGGACAAGTGGAGCAGGGCATACTAAGGACTACATGACTGTGACAGCCCACTGGGTAGATGTATTGCCCTATGCAGAAACAACAGCAGCATCTCACAAACACCAACTTATTCCTAGGCAGGCTACGCTGTGTATCACCGGTTTCCGTAAGAAGCACCCTCCTAACAACCTCTTACGGATACTGAGGGACATCATCGCACAATGGCTTACCCCACTTAGACCCTCCTGGGGATTTGTGATATCTGACAATGCCACCAATATTTTGCATGCATTACATCTGGGCAAATTCCAGCATGCCCCATGTTTTGCACGTACAACTTATTTAGTGGTGCAGATTTTTTTGAAAAATGTCAGGGGCATGCAGGAGATGCTGTCAGTTACCCAAAAAATTGCGGGCCACTTTTGACATTCAGCGACTGTGTGTCAAAGACTGCAGTGCCAGCAAACACTCCTGAACCTGCCCTGCCATAACCTGAAGCAAGAGGTAGTAACAAGGTGTTATACAACCTTCTATATGCTTCAGAGGATGGAGGAGCAGCAAACGGCTACTCAAGCCTATATATCCACCTATGTTATAGGCAAAGGATGGGGAATGCACCTGTCTCACGCGCAGTGGAGAATGATTTTCGTATTGTGCAAGGTTCTCCAACCCTTCGAACTTGCCACACGTGAAATCAGTTCAGACACTGGGGGTCATTCCGTTGATCACTCGCTAGAAGTTTGTAGCAGCCATGCAAATGCATTGTCGCCGCCCACCCGGGAGTGTATTTTTGCTTTGTAGAAGTGCGCACGCCTGTTCAGCAGAGCACCTGCAAAAACATTTTGTGCAAAACAAGACCAGCCCTGAACTCACTCATCGTGTGCACTGATTCTAATGTTGGAGGGTTGGCTTTTGACGTCACACACCCGCCCAGCGTTCGCCCAGCCATGCCTGTGTTTTCCCTGGCACGCCTGCGTTTTTCTAAACACTCCCTGAAAACGGTCAGTTGACAGCCAGAAATGCCCCTTTCCTGTCAATCTTCTTGTGGCCGCCAGTGCGAATGAAAATGTTGCTAGAACCTGTGCAAAACCACAAAAGCCTTTGTACCTGTACGTCGCGCCTACGCAGAAAAGCTGATTTTTAGCTTGATCGCTGTGCTGCGAACAACGGCAGTTAGCGATCAACTTGGAATGACCCCCACTGCCAAATTAAGTCAGGTCAAGGTCATTCCCCTCATCAGGCTTTTGCAGAAGCATCTGGAGAAAATTAAGGAGGAGCTAAGACGGAGCAATTCCGCTAAGTATGTGGGACTTGTGGATGGAGCTTTTCATTTGCTTTGCCAGGATTCAAGGGTGGTCAATTTGTTGAAATCAGAGCACTACATTTTGGCCACTGTGCTCGTTCCTAGGTTTAAAGCCTACGTTGCAACTTCCGGTTCCGGCTTTATGAAGTACTGAGCTCCGTTTTGAGCTCCGTCCCCTGCTTCCCTACAAACACAGTTTTCACGGCTTTCAAAGCCTCGTTTCGGGCCCGGAAGCCTCCCGCAGTGCCCCTGCTACTTAATCTGCCACCGATGGATAAGTTCCTGGCGCCGCTGACAGCGCACCCCCCGCCGGACCAACAGCAGCAGCCGCAGCCTCCACGCCAGGAGAAGCGGCGTGCTGCAGGGACGATGACAGCGGAGTCTGCTGTCGATAGCGCTCCTCCCCTCCACAAGAAAACCGCTGCCGGGGGACCAGCTTCTGGGGGCCAAGTAAGTGCAGGCAGTGATGCTTCTGTGACTTACACTGATGTGGTGGCAGCCATTACAGCCACTATGACTCCTCTTCTCTCTAAGGCTGTGGCTGACATTACCAGCCAACTCCAACACCTCACACACAGGGTCTCTGCTACAGAGCAACAAATCACTATAGTCTCCCACGACGTTGAGGGTCTGCAGCACACAGTGAAGCATCTTTCTAATGATAACTACCAGCTATGGTACAAGATTGACGACATCGAAAACAGATCGCGTCTTAACAACATTAGGCTGGTTGGTCTGCCCGAATCTATCAAGGGGCCTGCTCTGGCCCATTTTGTCCGCAACACCCTCCCCTCGCTCCTAGGCATAGAGGCAGTTTGCAAGGACATGGTTATAGAGAGGGTCCATAGGGTGGGGCCGACACCGACCCCTAACAGGCCGAGACCCCGCGTTACCCTGTTCCGCTGCTTAAATTACTTTCACAAGATGGAGATTTGGTCGGCCTCTCGTAAGGCAAAAACCCTGTCGTGGAAAGGGCATAAACTGCATATCTTCCAGGACTACTCTGCAGAGTTGTCGCGTGCTAGAAAATCCTTCTCCCCTGTGTGCTCTCGACTAGTCGCTGAAGGGCGCAAATTCGGCCTGCTGTATCCTGCCAGACTCCGCATTTATGATGGGACTTCCTTTAAGGACTTCTCCAATCCCCCCGATGCATTGGCATATCTCCAGGAGTTGTCCCGAGCTGAGGATGCCGACATCACGGATTCCACGGAATAATGCTTTATGCCCTCTGTTTTGATATGCTAAGCTTCGGCTTTTCAGTTTGAGCGCTTTTACTTAGCTCATAATATATCAGTCTGTTTACAGGTTAATTCTCATGTTGTGTCTATTTTTATACCATGCGGTGTACTGCGGAGGTCTCCTGGCCTCTTTCATACTAAGTTGCACTTTGGGGAGTAGGGACGGATCTACCCCTCCCTACCGGATGTGTTTTTTGTTTGTCATACTACTGTTTATATGCTGTTACGGAAGTTTGGCACCAGGCGCTAGCGTCTGTCTGCCCTTTCTCACCTATGTTCATTTCTCCCCTCTCCCTCCATTTCGCTTCTACCTTACTACCTTACTTTACCCTCCTACTCTTTTAGGCACTGCTTTCAACTTTGTGAACTGGTTGGATATTGCAAAGTCACACGATATGGTCACCCTGAAGGCTCCCGCCCTCGCCCCACTATGTTTTGAACCACTTTTCCTGTTTCTCCCTGTTTACTTGAGGGATGCCTGATCTACGCTACGTCACATGGAACGTTGGAGGCATTAACTCCCCAGCGAAAAGGAGAAAACTCCTGATTTACTTACAGAAAAACGGCGTGGATGTGGCATTCCTTCAGGAAACTCACCTGACCCCATCTGAAACCCTGAAATTAGGAATGCTGGGATGGTCTGTGTTAGCATCTTCCTCCTACAACTCCAGAGCCCGTGGTGTAGTTATTCTGGTGCGACGCTCTCTACCTTATGAAATTCATAATGTCACTGCTGATGATTTAGGTAGATTCGTTGTAGTCTCCGTCGACTTATTAGGCAAGAAATTCACCCTGGCTAATGTCTACGCCCCCACCTCCCTACTCCAAGCCCTACCTCCGACAGTTAATTGCCCTTCTGACCCCTTTCATGGGGGATAATCTTATCATTGGAGGGGATTTTAACTTAATCTCTTCTCCACTACTAGACAAATCTTCTACACGTGGGACCCCCCACTCTTCACTCCCTAAAATAGGCATCCCTCTATTTTCATCTACTCTCCAGGTTATAGACCTCTGGCGAGCCCTAAACCCAACGGAGAGGGAATACACCTGTCTCTCGGCGGCGCATGGCTCTCTCTCCAGCATTGACTACTTCTTCGTCTCTCATGCTCTTTTCCCTCAGGTCACTCACTGCAACATTGACCCCATCTCTCTCTCTGATCATGCTCTGGTTACCTTCACTGCTCATTTCCCTGATGACAGGGACTCGACCAAATTGTGGAAATTTCCTTCCAGATTCTGCCGCTCTTCTACTTTTAAATCCTTTTTGGAAGCTACTTGGGAAGATTATTGTATCACCAACTGTGAACATATTAAGGCTGATCCTTTCCTGTTCTGGATGTCGGCAAAAGCCGTGCTCAGGGGTGCAATCTTATCTTTTACTGCAGCTTCCAACAAGAAATACTCGGCTCAATACTTGACACTTCAAGACACTCTATCTCGGTCTTTTCAGACATATAAATCTTCCACCTCCCCAGCCACGAAACACGCTTACTTGACATCCAAAACTCATTTTGATGAATTTTTGTCGGAAATGGGTGACAGATACCTCTTCTCTGTCCACCACAAATTCCACAGGTTTGGTAACAAATCTGGACGTTTACTCTCCAATCTGCTACGCGGCACAAATTCCCCGGCGGTTGTTCATCCCCTTCGCACACCACAAGGAACTCTGACCTCCACGAACAAACAGATCGCTCAGATTATGCAAAACTATTATTCACAACTCTATACGTCTGTTCTACCAAGCACTTCTTCACAAACACCACCAGCTCCGCCTCCTGTTCTTTCTCCCCCTTTGCAGTCCGCCCACTCTCCCACCCCTGTGAAGACACACCTCGGCCTCCCCCCCTTCTGGGAGGCCCTGCCTTTTCCTGCCCTCTCGGAAGATATGGCCTCTCAACTTCTATCCCCGATCACTCTAACTGAAGTCCACCTGGCGATTGGACAATTGAAACCTCATAAAGCCCCAGGCCCTGATGGCTATACTGGGGAGTTTTATAAACTCCTTCAACACAAATTTGATTATATCCTAGTTGAGGTTTTCAATTCTTTGTTGCTAGCTAGGACTCCCCCTCCACATTTCAACTCAGCTATCCTTAAATTACTTCCCAAGCCTGGAAGGGATCTATCACTCCCTGACTCCTATCGCCCAATATATTTGCTGAACTTAGATTATAAGTTATTTGCAAAAATTTTGGCCGACCGTCTCAAACTTATACTCCCCCACATCGTCCATCCTGATCAGACTGGCTTCATCGCCGGCAGGCATTCGGTGGTCAATGTGAGGAAGGTGATAGTGGCTCTACATTCCTGTCATTCCTGCTCATCACCCTTAGGCTATGTCATCCTTTCCTTAGATGCAGAGAAAGCCTTCAACTTAGTCGAATGGCCACACCTTTATGCTACCCTACGCCGCTTTGGCTTTGCAGAATCTTTTATTCACGCTATCCGCACCCTTTACTCATCCCCAGCCACCCAAATTTCTTGTAACGGTTTCCTCTCCAACCCCTTCTTTATTGGAAAGGGTACTAGGCAGGGCTGCCCCCTCTCCCCTCTCCTCTTTGCCATCGCTTTGGAACCTTTAGCTATAGCCCTCAGACTTTCCACTTTTTACACTGGTATTTTCGTCAGCACAACTGAACTTAAGGTCGCTTTATTTGCAGACGACATGCTCTTGTTTGTCTTTGATCCACTTTCATCTATCCCTGAAATTCTGCGCTTGATCTCGGATTTTGGTGCGACGGCCGGTTATAAAATTAATGTCGACAAATCGGAATAACTCCCTCTGAACATTCTTCCTTCCTTGCTCTCCACACTCACGCAAACCACCACCTTCACGATTACTCAATCGCATTTCAAATATCTAGGAGTTAGTATCCCACGTGATCTCTCACGCATTTATGAATTAAATTTTTCTTCGGTCATCGCTGCTGTGATCGCTAAGCTGGAGGGCTGGGCTACCCTTTCCCTCTCCATGTTGGGACGGATTGCAGTTCTCAAATCTGTAATCTTCCCTAAGATCTTTTACGTTATGCAATCTCTCCCGATTAGCCTCCGTGACTTGGACAACACCAGACTCCGCAGAGCTATGACCCGTTTTATCTGGCAAGGAAAGAAACCAAAGGTGGCTTTTGCGAAGCTGGTGATGGACAGATCTGTGGCAGATCTCACAGTCTTCCTTCGTTATGCCGCTGACTGGCTACTGGGTAGGAGCACTTATACAGACCTGGCTCTAGATACTAATGCCTTTAGACCTTTTTCCCCTTGTGCTCTTCTGCATACGAAGAAGGCTTTGATCCCTCCCTCAATTATGGAACATCCCCTATTTAGGGACACCTATATCAGTTGGGTGAAAATACATAAGAAATTAAACTTAGATCACACTGCTTCCACATATATACATTTTTGGGGAAACCCCTCCTTTCCTCCTTCCCTTCACAACACTTTATTCCTTCAGTGGCGAGAGAGGGGGCTATGCTCCGCTTCCCAGCTTTTCGATCCGGGTGGCCACATTACGCAGTTCGCGACGCTGAGAGACAGGTACTCCCTACCCTCTTCCCACTTTTTCATGTATCTCCAAATGAGGCACTATCTTATGTCACTTAACCTTGGTTCCTCTCATATGACCTCCTCCTCCCTGCTAGCAAAAGTTCTGAAACGATGGGAGTCATGCCCTTACAAAATTAAGCACCTCTATATTCTCCTAGTAAACATTCCCTCCACGCCATACCTTCCAAGACTAGTTGCCTCCTGGCAATCGGATGTTTCAGACATTACCTCCTACGAGCTTTTACTAGATCATCATCAACGCACCTTGTCCATACTGAGCTCTGCATACCTCCAGGAGGTTCATCTCAAAACTATACATAGGGCTTATCTCCCTCCCTATGACCGGGCCGCTGTCGACCCCTTGGATTCCAACAAATGTCCTAAATGTAAAGGGGCTAGAGCCTCATTCTACCATTGTCTCTGGAGTTGTACTAGGATCCAGCGCTTTTGGAATAAATTATTCGCATTCATCAATACTCGTTTCCACACCTCTCTATGGCCAGGCCCGCTGGCATGCCTCTGCATAAATTTTTCTGTGTGGCAATCTATGCCTGGGGTTAAACCACTCTTTCCTATGCTGACCATGCTGTTTACGGTTTCAAAAAAAACGATTCTGAAGCACTGGGTTGTTAGATCCACCCCCTCCCTATCTGAAGTTTTAAAAATTATGTTGAAATATATCTATTTTGATCGCAAATCTACTATCCTTACGGGATATACTGGTCTTGCTGGGTTTTATAGAAAATGGGGTCCCTATCTGTCAACATTTGACCCAGATACTCGAACTCAGATAACCTCAGCTTTTGAAAATCATCTATGGAAGTTGTCTAAATAACTATCTAAATAACAGTATAAATGGACTATGTTACTCCACTCTTCTTCCTCAGCCATTCTCTCTCTTCTTCTCCTCTTTGTTGTCTAACCTTTTGTAATGCTCCCCCACTCTTCTGTTACCTTTTTTCCATGACTTCTTTGCCCTTACTCTTTGATATTGCCTTCACTCTATTGTTATTCTTATTGCTGTAGCAATACCATCGACCACATTGTCCTGGGTCTTCGCCTGATATGCTTTTTGCCCATGTTTTCTCAGACAAATTGTCAGTGCTCCCTCTATTTCACCCCTCTCCCCACCCCCTTTTCTTCTTTCTCCCTCCCACATATTTTACCTCTACTCACCCTCTGTGATTTGACTGTATTTCTTATCTGTTTAAGATTGTTTGAACCACGCTTACATATGTTTCTATTCCAATGTTCTCACCTCACTGAAGGCTCAAACAATCTGTTGTGTTGTTGTTGTTTTTGATGTCGATTGTACATTTTTCTTCTAAAAACCCAATAAAAATCAGTCTTGTTAAAAAAAAAAAAAGCCTACGTTGCATCTCTCTTTCTGGCAGATACGAGTCTGCAGAGGTGCAAAGACCTGCTGGTGAGAAACAGCTCCTCCGCCATTTTCTCCCACAACTGGGGCTGCGAGGAAAAGAATAAAATTTCCTAGCCCACCCGCTGGCAGTGATGCAGGGCAGTCAGGAGCAAGTGTTGACATCTGGTCCAGACTGAAGGAGCAGCCAACAATTACTGACATGTCTACTGTCACTGCATATGAGGATTATATTGGTGACAGCATCCAAGTAGGCAGTCCGTATGTATACTGGCAGGAAAAAGGGGCAATTTGGAGGCCCTTGTACAAACTGACTTTATTTTACCTACGTTGTCACCCCCTCCAGTGTGTACTCCTAAAGATTGTTTAGTGCAGCCAGTAACCTTGTCAGCGATCAGTGTAGGAGGTTACTTCCACAAAATGTGGAGAAGATGATGTTCATCAAAATTAATTATAAATTCCTTAAGGAAAACCTTTACTAGCAATTGCCTCCAGAAAGTACACAGGGACCTGTGATGGGGGATTCCAGTGGGGATGAATTAATACTCTGTGAAGATGAGGATGTAAACACTTAAAGGGGTGAGAAATTGAAGGATGAGGATGACATCTTGCCTCTGTAGAGCCAGTTTATGCAAGGAGAGATTGATTGCTTCTTTTTTGGTGGGGGGATTAATTGCTTCTTTTTTTGTGGGGGCCCAAACAAACCACTGCTATGCAGATCTGGTCTACCTTTGCTATGCAGATGATACACAACTGTACTTGTCCTTTGTTCCGGGCACTGATAACCCAATAGCAACCCTAAATGGCTATCTAACTGAACTCCAGGAGTCAATGAGTGCCAGTTGGCTGCGTCTGAACCCGGATAAAACAGAGGTCCTTATGATAGGACCGCAACATCAAAGTACAAGACTGCAGCATAGCCAACCAACTGGACTTACACTCGGGATTCAGAATTACAAACCACTGATCTTGTGCAGAATCTTGGCGTTGTCCTGGATGGTGGCTTGACACTTAAACATCAGATATCAGCCACAATCAAATCCTCATTCTTTCACCTGAGGAACCAGGTGAAATCAGAATCAAGCACTTAATTCCCTCAGATGATCCGCCAAAAGTCATCCATGTATTTGTATCATCTTGATTAGACTACTGTAATGCCCTCTTCCTTAATCTCCCAGTAAAAGAATTGCACCGCTTCCAGCTGGTGCAAAACACAGCTGCCAGGCTGTTAACCAAGCAGCTCCATTCTAGCCACATAACATGCATCCTCTACATCCTCTACTCCCTTCACTGGCTGCCTGTAAGATGGCAAATCATCTTCAAGATTGGCTTACTGAGTTTCAAAGCACTACATGACCAGGGCCCAAGGTACCTGAAGCAGCTTCTGCCCCATACTGCCCAACTTGATTACTGCGATCTGTAGATGAAGGACTTTTAGCAGTCTAGAATCTCCCGTAATTCATCTGGGGGTCATTAAGTCATGCGGCTCCGACTCTATGGAACTCACTTCCCCGCACAGTGCGAGAGGCCCCAAGTGTAGAATCCTTCAAAAGTAGACTCAAGACTTTCCTGTTTACTCAAGCATTTCCATAATGTCCCTTTAGTATCTTCATGCTTCTGTATTTTATGAAAAGCTTCTCTGTACTTAATTATTTTCTGTACTATATTATGCTATGCATCTGTTAAGCGCCTTGAGTCCTATTGGAGAAAGAGCGCTATATAAATTAAATTATTATTATTATTATTATTAATAATAATAATAATAATTATTATTATTATTATTATTATTATTATTATATCTTTTTTATTTACGTGGGATGATTTTAAACTCATGTATGTATACCTGGGACTGTTTTCTATGTGTTTCCAGTAGGAAGATGGCTAGTAGTGTATAGTCCCAGTTTCCATCAAACTTGACAGTTGCTCGTCCCACATTTTGATTCTACGTCTCCTTTTGATATAGATATGGTATTAATTGGATATCAGATTGATATCCAATTTTTAATACATTTGTGTGAGAATACTTTGTACATTAGTTATGTTGTAGTACCTTGATCTTGTTACGACTGGCCGAAAAAGCACAGTATGAAAAAAGCATATTATACGGCTATAATGCTGGGTAGTTATTGCGGATTGGACAAATATTATAAGGCTAATAAAAATAAATGTAAAAGCTGTGCTGCTAAAACATGGTTACTACAGTCTATTCATCCACAGTGTGACAGGTTCTATAGGCTTGACAGCTAATATAAAAAAACTAAATGAACAGGGGCCAAGACAATAGCTATTAGCAGGCATTATTTTAACTATAGGTTGTAGTTACATTCACACAAGAAAAAATTAGACACAGCTTAAAAAAAAGTGTAGAATGTTTCAGAAAAAATAAGAATTGTTTTAAATATATATATTAACTATTCATTGTTCACAAGATTTGAGCTAACCGCAGGGGCTGATTCTGTCACAAAAGAACAGAGATCTGTTTTCATGAGAAAAACTACAGGCCGTGTTCCTTATGGCTTAAAAAATAAATTATATATATATATATATATATATATATATATATATATATCTCTGATAGAGCTTCATTCATAGTGTGTAATATAACAACTTGATTCCTTTTTGAAATATATATATATATACACAATTGTGGCCCATTATTGCATCAGACAGAGAATTGGGAGACGCCTGTCAGTCAAGATTATTACCCAGTTTTTCTAGGGGGCGAAGCATTAGGGATTTTGTTGTTAGGACCGACATTTCTTCGCTTGATAGGATAAATCCCAAAAATTTTCTCAGACGAAGAAATGGGTGTTTCAAATGTAGTGGCTGCACTACTTGTGGATATATGTTACAGGGTGACAGTTTTCAACATCCACATACAGGGAAGAAATATAACATCAGATACCCTTTATCATGTGACTCAAAATTTGTAATTTACCTGTTAACCTGCCCATGTGGATTGGCCTACGTTGGCAAGACCGATTGTGCCTTCAAGACAAGAATGGCCCAACATAGGTACGCCATACGTGAGGCCATCAAAACAGGTGGCAGTGATCAGCCTGTGGCACGCCATTTTGCTTTAGCCAAGCATGGTATGGCTACACTTAGGTATAAGATTATTGACCAAGTTCCGCCTTCACTACGTGGTGGTGATCGCTCAAAGAAATTGCTACAGGCTGAAGCAAAATGGATCTACATTCTTAATACCCAATTCCCCAGGGGCTTAAATGAAGCTCTTAGCTTCAGATGCTTTTTATGAGAGTCCTAGAATGGGGGGTAGTAGTGTAGATATTAGCACCTTACTATGATTGGTTTCATCATCCCTTGCTTTTGATATTATGCATAGGTGTTAGTAACAAGCATGCGTCTTTATGCATGCCTCTTTTTGTGTTAGTCTCGTGCTGGGTTTAGTGACCAGCGCCCTGTTTGGTGCTTTGTCGCTTTCCATTTTATCTATAGGTATGCTTTTAATACAGAGCCGCATTGGTATACTGATACATGGTTTGATGGAGGTACCCTGAGCTAAATTTATTCATTTATTATATTTCTTTGCTAATTGGTTGCAAGATATAAATACATTCCCGCAGCAGCTAGCACCTTATAGTATGGACATCATTTGGTGACATATCATGTTATATGTATTTCCATATCTCACACCTATTAATGTTTTACACCTATTACCTTGTGGTTGTTCCGCAAATATACTTATGATGTTGTAATGGTTCACTATTTGATATTATGAGAGCACGATGCACTTTACTTAATTTTATTGTTGTTGTAACTTGTTTCTATGGTTACTTGTTCCCTAGCCCCAGTACGCTAGCCGCACGGACCGGAGCCGCGTCACTTCCGGTGCGCGGGGTGACGTCAGGACCGGGACCCGGGCAGCGTGGCCGGAGGCAGCGGTGAGTACCTCCTCTCTTGTATGTTATTTAAACACTGTTTTGTTCACTGTGTGGTTATCCTGACGAAGGGGCTGCGTCCCCGAAACGTAGATGCAATAAAGACACGCTTTTTTCAACTTCATTGCAAGACTCCCAGTGCCGCACTTACTGCTATCGCTATTTATGGGATCCAGGCCCTAAGAGGTGAGGGCACGGGAGCATACTGTTGATACGCTGGGGAGCGTGAGGAGTGCCGGGTCTTCTGTATCATATATATATATATATATATATATATATATATTAAAAAAAAAAATAAAGTTGCGCATTCACTGAAAAGTCTTGTAATACCCTCAGCCAGGGGTTGAAAGTCCAATGAATGTATGGTGCAGCTTTCCTCCCTTAAGAGCCAACCGTAACTCCTCGGGCACATAGAAAGAAGTAAATGGAGGACGCACAGGTGAGTATAATTAAAAAGATTTTTACTCAATAATAACAGCTCACATACATTTCAGTATCAGGTCACCCGCTTAGTTGTAAAGAGATGTCTTGCCTCCGGATTACCAGACACCTCATCCAACGCAGCTGGCGGATAACCACTGCCGCAGACAGTCTCTCTCAACAGCACAAGCTGGAGTCCAGCCAGGGACACCCGTCGAACTCCGGTCAGCACGTCATGGATCTTGTTGGCAACGCCCAATGCGTTTCGTCGTTAGACTTCATCAGGGGGTGTGGCTAGCCTTTGTGTGTGGACAATTTATACTATTGCGGCAATTATACACCTGATTCACAATTAACAAACTATTGCACAAATAACAATAAATACATTACACAGTATAACCACAATATATGCAAATACATTTTAAAACATGATCTAAAATGTAAAAATGCACAGAGATCGTGACAATAAAAAGTATATATGAGAGATATATACATATTATAAACAATTAATATAAATGAATAAACAGTACCAATGATCTTCTATTTAATTAATCTTTACAACAGAGGAATATATGTATATATTCTATTAATAAGAAATGTCATTCCTGTATCAGGCAACGGACAGCAATTATAATCATAATAACATACAATGTTCTTCAGCCATAACAAATCCATTTTATTAAAGGCATAAATTCAGGAGCACTTTATCCGTGCGTTTCTAATTCAGAGCATGATATAAATAGAACCAAAAAACGGAATCCTCAAACAGCAATAAATATCAATAAGCCGTCTAGGCACAGGAGAAATCTGACACAAAGGAGCCAATGGCCCAACTACAATGTATCAATCCTCCTGCACTTAGCAGCCAACTCAATGTAGAAACGGTGTGATGTCATAATTCTCATTTAACCCTTCTGGACTGATGGTATTCAACGTGTGTATCCAAAACATCTCCCTCTTGCTAAGCTGTTTAGAAATATCTCCTCCCCTCTCATTTAGCTTCACATGTTCTATAGCTTTAAATCTAAATTTACTGAGAGAACCTCCATTACATTTTTGGAAATGTCTTGGAACGCAATGATCTACTTGCCTATTAGTAATACTTCTAGTATGTTCCAGTATACGAATCTTTAGCTGTCTTTTAGTTTTTCCAATGTATCGTATACTGCAAGCGCATTCTAACATATAAATAACTGAGGATGTCTGGCAGTTAATCATGCCTTTAATATCCCATGATTTAGATTTATCTGATTTATGGACTTTTTTTCTGTCCTTATCAATATACTGACATACTTTACAATGGTTGCACGGATAGCAACCATTGATAAGGGTTTTATTCAACCACTTGAATCTTCCTAATCTCGTTACTTCTTGTATTAAAACCTGTAATAAACGGAATAAAAGTATTTTGTCGAACCTTGCTTTTTTCTTTATAGACAAGGAGATCATTCCTGTTCAAGCGGTCTGCTTTTTCTTTACAGCTATCTATTATTTCAATAGGGTATTTTTTCTCTAAAAATCTATCTTTATATAATACCACCTGTTTTTTATATACATCCTTCTCTACACAATTTCGTTTTAGTCGTAAAAATTGTGAATATGGTATATTTGTAACCCAATTTTTGAGATGGCAGCTGTTAAAATGGACATAATTGTTACTGTCTACTTGTTTAACATATGTATAGGTATTAATGCCTTTACCTGGACTTCAATCAGTTGTATCGATAACCAAATCTAAAAACTAAATTTTTTGTTTTTGATAATTAGCAGTGAATTTTAAATTATAAGCATTAGAGTTCAGGTATTCTATAAATCTATTAAAATCTGTTTCACTACCCTTCCAAATTAATAATATATCATCTATATACCTATAAAAAATGTGTATACATTCTGAAAAGGGGTTATTTTCAAATATAGTTTCTGATTCCCATTTTCCGAGATGTAAATTAGCAAAACTTGGAGCATATGGGGACCCCATAGCACACCCACACATCTGATTATAAAATTCACCTTGAAATTTAAAATAATTATTGTTTAAAACCTATTGAATACATTTTAATAAAAACAGTCTCAGATCTTCACTTAAGGCTTCATCTTTTCTCAAATGATAATAGATCGCTTCAAGTCCTTCTTTATGGGGAATACATGTGTATAAAGACTCAACATCTATCATACACCAACTAAATTCAGATTTCCAGACAATTTTCTCGAGATTTCTTAATATATGTGTTGAATCCTTGATGTATGAATTAAGACCTAATACATAATTCTTAATATATATATCCACAAATTCTGATAACCTGGATGTAGCAGATTCTATACCGGCAATAATAGGCCGTCCCGGTGGCTTCTCTAACCGCTTATGAATTTTGGGCAGGTAATAAAAGATTGCCAATCTGGGATGAGGATTATATATATAATTAATTTCTTCCCTGCTCAAAACACCCTTTGTAATTCCCTCTTCAAGAAGTAATCTAATTTCTTCTACTATTCTCCCACTGGGATCAGTGGCAAGTTTAGTATAAGTTTTTTCATCACTGAGTAGCCTAAATGCTTCCTCTAAATAATCAGTTCTATTTAAAATCACGACACCTCCCCATTTATCTGCCATTTTAATTATGATGTTATGATTATTTTCTAATTCACTAATGGCTTTCCTCTCATCTATACCCAAGCTATCTTTACACTTCCTGTCACTACGGCACAACGTGTCTAGATCTTTTATAATGAGTTTAGAAAAAGTCTCTATATAGCTCCCTCGTGATTCAAGAGGATAAAAGTTAGATCCCTTTCTTAAACCAGTGAAATTCTGTATATCATCATTATATGCTTTTCTTTTATCTACTTTATCATTCTTAATAAAGTGTCTTTTTAAGGTTAAGGTTCTCACAAATTTATTAGCATCTATAAATAGCTTAAAATTGTTATGTTTTTTATTTGGTGCAAACGATAAACCTTTATGTAACAATTGTATTTCCCCAGGTTTAAGATCATAATCAGATAAGTTAAAAATACCTGTTATTGGTTCTGCCTTCTCTGTTTGTTTATTCTTTCCTCCTCTTTTTCCTCTCTTATTTCTTCTTGGATTTTCCTTTTTAAACCCGATCTCGGGCTGCACGTTTCTACAGGATCTAAACGATCCCTCCAACGTTTGGGGCCAACAAGATCCGTGACGTGCTGACCGGAGTTCGGCGGGCGTCCCCGGCTGGAATCCAGCTTGTGATGTTGAGAGAGACTGTCTGCGGCAGTGGTTATTCATCAGCGGCGTTGGATGAGATGTCTGGTAATCCGGAGGCCAGACATCTCTTTACAACTAAGCGGGTGACCTGATACTGAAATGTATGTGAGCTGTTATTATTGAGTAAATTTTTTTTTAATTATACTCACCTGTGTGCCCTCCATTTTCTTCTTTGTATGTGCCTGAGGAGTTACGGTTGGCTCTTAAGGGAGGAAAGCTGCACCATACATTCATTGGACTTTCAACCCCTGGTTGAGGGTATTACAAGACTTTTCAGTGAATGCGCAGCTTTATTTATTTTATCTAATTATTAACCATTGTGTGTGCTGCATCTACTTAAGTCTGTGTGTATAATTGTCTTTGTTGGCCAGAAATACGTGGCTTTTGAAAGATTTATATATTTGTGATTTATTGATATACCGTATTTGCTGGCGTATAAGACGACTTTTTGTCCCTGCAAAACATGCCACCAAGTGGGGGGGTCGTCTTATACGCCGGGGGTCGTCTTATACGCCGGGGGTCGTCTTATACGTCGTATACGCCGCAGTGCCTCCCGATGCACTGTGGCCGCAGCGGGTCATCAGCGTGGCTGCGGCGATACAGGGGTGCCAGCCTTTTCGGCGTGACCGGCCCGTTCTGCTCGGGAAGCAGCATTGCTCCGGCCCGCCCCTTGCGGTCATAATATAGTAATGTCACTTGGTATTAATAGACTGCTGCTAGTGACAGGGAGATAGGGAGGGCAGACAGGGAGCAGGGACCAATCCAATCAGGCTTTGTATACAGCCAACAGCCAACCACAGTACTGCACCATTGTACAGTACAATACAGTACAATACAGCATAGAAAAAGTCCAGCCGTCAAACGCCTATCAACCCTATCATGGCACCAGCAAAAAGAAAGAAATATGATGCAAGTTTTAAACTTCTTTGTTCTTTTACGTTTCATTTGGTGTGTGGGAGGTGTGCGGAAAAGGGGGTAGTCTTATACGGCGAGTATATAACAAACTCTATATTTTGAGTGGAAATGTTGGGGGTTGTCTTATACGCCCAGTCGTCTTATACGCCAGCAAATACGGTATATATTTTATAAGTGTGTGTTTGAAAGTTTTTTTAAACATGGATAGTAGACAAAGGAGATTCGAAGAAAGTCACAGATTATTTAGTGAACAATTAGGTTACAACTCAGGGTTAACAACAAAAAAACCTGATTTAGACTGTGACTTAGATAGCATTTGTATGCAGATGGAAACATTATTACTTAAAGAAGTAAAAATGAATTGGGAGATTATAACATTAGAACAGTACTTAGAAGCCGATCGTATACCGAGAGGGTTACGTATTATAAAAGCACCAACATTTAGTAACGAGAAAAAACAATTTGTGGATGCATGGTATCAAATTTTAGATGATTGCTCCAAAGATTTAATTAGATAAATCATACAAGAGAGAAAACGTGAATGAAAAGAAGTAGATATGGAACTAGTAGAATTAAATAAAAAAACGGAACCTATTAAAGATGTGAGGGAGTTTATTGAATTGAAAGCATAGAAGGACACTCTTATTAAAAAAACTGAGAAGGAAGTGATTGACACCAAGGTAAGGAAGTTTCAGCGTGATCTTAATGATTATAGAGATGGGAATGTGAGGAAATGGAATGGTAAATATAAAAATGAGATTAGAGATAAAGGTTATAACAGTAGAAATATAGGATGGCAGAAAAATAATTATAGAAAGGATTATAGAGACAATAGTTGGCAGCAAGTCCCATATAGGAGACAAAAATCACAACAATATATTGAGAGATTTGAGATTCCTAAATCCAATAGATTTGCAAGTTTAAGGAGCCCTATGAGGAATGAGAGATTACGGAGGAAGTTTTTAAGGAATGGCCCCAATTGGAGGGATCGTTTAGATCCTGTAGAAACGTGCAGCCCGAGATCGGGTTTAAAAAGGAAAATCCAAGAAGAAATAAGAGAGGAAAAAGAGGAGGAAAGAATAAACAAACAGAGAAGGCAGAACCAATAACAGGTATTTTTAACTTATCTGATTATGATCTTAAACCTGGGGAAATACAATTCTTACATAAAGGTTTATCGTTTGCACCAAATAAAAAACATAACAATTTTAAGCTATTTATAGATGCTAATAAATTTGTGAGAACCTTAACCTTAAAAAGACACTTTATTAAGAATGATAAAGTAGATAAAAGAAAAGCATATAATGATGATATAGAGAATTTCACTGGTTTAAGAAAGGGATCTAACTTTTATCCTCTTGAATCACGAGGGAGCTATATAAAAACTTTTTCTAAACTCATTATAAAAGATCTAGACACGTTGTGCCGTAGTGACAGGAAGTGTAAAGATAACTTGGGTATAGATGAGAGGAAAGCCATTAGTGAATTAGAAAATAATCATAACATCATAATAAAAATAGCAGATAAAGGGGGAGGTGTCGTGATTTAAATAGAACTGATTATTTAAGGAAGCATTTAGGCTACTCAGTGATGAAAAAACTTATACTAAACTTGCCACTGATCCCAGTGGGAGAATAGTAGAAGAAATTAGATTACTTCTTGAAGAGGGAATTACAAAGGGTGTTTTGAGCAGGGAAGAAATGAATTATATATATAATCCTCATCCCAGATTGGCAATCTTTTATTACCTGCCCAAAATTCATAAGCGGTTAGAGAAGCCACTGGGATGGCCTATTATTGCCGGTATAGAATCTGCTACATCCAGGTTATCAGAATTTGTGGATATATATATATATATATATATATATATATTAAGAATTATGTATTAGGTCTTAATTCATACATCAAGGATTCAACACACACAGTATATTAAGAAATCTCAATAAAATTGTCTGGAATTCTGAATTTAGTTGGTGTATGATAGATGTTGAGTCTTTATACACATGTATTCCCCATAAAGAAGGACTTGAAGCGATCTATTATCATTTGAGAAAAGATGAAGACTTAAGTGAAGATCTGAGACTGTTTTTATTAAAATGTATTCAATAGGTTTTAAACAATAATTATTTTAAATTTCAAGGTGAATTTTATAATCAGATGTGTGGGTGTGCTATGGGGACCCCATATGCTCTGAGTTTTGCTGATTTATATCTCGGAAAATGGGAATCAGAAACTCTTTTTGAAAATAACCCCTTTTCAGAATTTATACACATTTTTTTTATAGGTATATAGATGATATATTATTAATTTGGAAGGGTAGTGAAACAGATTTTAATAGATTTATAGAATACCTGAACTCTAATGCTTATAATTTAAAATTCACTGCTAATTATCAAAAACAAAAAATTTAGTTTTTAGATTTGGTTATCGATACAACTGATTGGAGTCCAGGTAAAGGTATTAATACCTATACATATGTTAAACAAGTAGACAGTAACAATTATGTCCATTTTAACAGCTGCCATCTCAAAAATTGGGTTACAAATATACCATATTCACAATTTTACGACTAAAACGAAATTATGTAGAGAAGGATGTATATAAAAAACAGGTGGTTTTATATAAAGATAGATTTTTAGAGAAAAAATACCTTATTGAATTAATAGATAGCTGTAAAGAAAAAGCAGACCGCTTGAACAGGAATGATCTCCTGGTCTATAAAGAAAAAAGCAAGTTTCGACAAAATACTTTTATTCCGTTTATTACAGGTTTTAATACAAGAAGTAAGGAGATTAGGAAGACTCCAATGAAACATTGGGATATATTGGCCCTTGATCCGATCCTTAAAGATCACTTACCAGATGTTCCCCAAGTTGTTTTTAAGAAGGCAAGATCCCTTAAAAATTCTCTGGCCCCTAGTAATTTGAATAGATTAATGGATGAGAAGTGGTTGAATAAAACCCTTATCAATTGTTGCTATCCGTGCAACCATTGTAAAGTATGTCAGTATATGGATAAGGACAGAAAAAAAGTCCATAACTCAGATAAATCTAAATCATGGGATATTAAGGGGATGATTAACTGCCAGACATCCTCAGTTATTTATATGTTAGAATGCGCTTGCGGTATACGATACATAGGAAAAACTAAAAGACAGCTAAAGATTTGTATACTGGAACATACTAGAAGTATTACTAATAGACAAGTAGATCATAGCGTTCCAAGACATTTCCAAAAATGTAATGGAGGTTCTCTCAGTAAATTTAGATTTAAAGCTATAGAACATGTGAAGCTAAATGAGAGGGGAGGAGATATTTCTAAACAGCTTAGCAAGATGGAGATGTTTTGGATACACACGTTGAATACCATCAGTCCAGAAGGGTTAAATGAGAATTATGACATCACACCATTTCTACATTGAGTTGGCTGCTAGGTGCAGGAGGATTGATACATTGTAGTTGGGCCATTGGCTCCTTTGTGTCAGATTTCTCCTGTGCCTAGACGGCTTATTGATATTTATTGCTGTTTGAGGATTCCGTTTTTTGGTTCTATTTATATCATGCTGTGAATTAGAAACGCACGGATAAAGTGCTCATGAATTTATGCCTTTAATAAAAAGGATTTGTTATGGCTGAAGAACATTGTATGTTATTATGATTATAATTGCTGTCCGTTGCCTGATACAGGAATGACATTTCTTATTAATAGAATATATACATATATTCCTCTGTTGTAAAGATTAATTAAATAGAAGACCATTGGTATTGTTTATTCATTTAGATTAATTGTTTATAATATGTATATATCTCTCATATATACTTTTTATTGTCACGATCTCCGTACGTTTTAAAACTTTAGATCATGTTTTAAAATGTATTTGCATATATTGTGGTTATACTGTGTAATGTATTTATTGTTATTTGTGCAATAGTTTGTTAATTGTGAATCAGGTGTATAATTGCCGCAATAGTATAAATTGTCCACACACAAAGGCTAGCTGCTTGTCGGTCTCTATAAGGGGCCAATGTTTCTTAGTGATACCAGCAATCGTATTTTTGGATGATTTGCTTCAACCATTGCTGTATGATGAATCGAGCTTCTTAACTGACACTACCTCATTTCTAAATAATTTACAATCACTTAATACAGTACCTAGAGACTGTTGGTTGGCTACCATAGATGTGGTGAGCCTGTATACATCAATTCCTCATACTATGGGGCTGTCAGCTGTGAAGCGTTTCCTTACTAAAAAAACAGGTGTTTGATGCAGAGAAAATTGAGGTAATTTTGGCATTACTAGAGTTGGTATTAACCAACAATTTTTTCCTGTATGGTAAACAATTCTTTCTGCAGGTTCAAGGATGTGCGATGGGTTCTGCGGTATCTCCCACGTACGCAAACATCGTGATGTTTACAGTAGAGGATGATCTTTTTTCTGTAATGATTTGTTTAGATCTGAAACCATCTTATTTAATCGCTATATTGACGATTTGTTTATCTTATGGAAAGGCGATCATAAACAGCTTATTGAGATTTTGGAACAATACAACACCAGCACTAGCACGATTAAATTCACATATACGATGAATCAGGAGACAATTAATTTTCTTGATGTGCAGGTGATGATTAAGAATAATCAATTAACCACCTCAGTCTATACAAAACCGACTGATTGCAACCAATTGTTGCATGCACAAAGTTGTCACCCTTTGTCTCTCAAGAGAGGACTTCCATACTCTCAAATGATTCGCATACGTAGAATTAATAGTGACATTGATTCAGCTTCCCGTCAAATTGATGGACTGATTAGTAAACTGTTACTGAGAGGATATTCACAGAATTTACTTAATTCAGCAAAAATTAAAGTTATGGCCATGCATAGGGGTTCTCTCTTAAAGAAAAAGAATCAGTCTGATGAACAACATATAAAGTTTCCTTGGGTAAACAAATTTAATATTAAGTCTGATACGATTGCTAGTATCACTAAGAAACATTGGCCCCTTATAGAGACCGTCAAGCAGCTTCATCTGTCTGGCTCTAAAGTGATGCCATGTTATTCGAGGGGTAAGAATCTCAGAGATTATCTGGTTAAAACGGATGTCTCTGGGATGAATTTAGACACTACAGTACCCAGTTCACATTTCTTGTCACGGATTAACAGCAAAAAAGGATGCTTTAAATGTACATGCGTCACCTGCCAATATTTATTGGCTGGTGACTCATTTAATCACCCACATACGGGTAAAAAAATTGATATTAAGCATCGTCTGACTTGTAATTCTACCCACATAATTTTTCAAATAATATGCCCATGTGTGCTGAGTTAACTGCAAGTCTGAACGGAAGTTCAAAGAAAGAATGACATGCCATCGCTCAGCTATTAGAAATGCATTGGAAATTGGGAGCAGCGATCAGCCTGTAGCCAGGCACTTTGCTGCTCTTAAACATCCAGTCAGTAGCATCCGTTATAGGATGATAGATCAAGTCCCTGTGAACATTAGGGGAGGTAATCGGGCTGCTAAATTATTGCAGGTAGAAGCCAGATGGATAGCTAAACTTGATGTAATTCACCCAAAAGGTTTGAATGAGCAGTTTTCTTATGCTTGCTTTCTATGATGCTGACATTACTAACAAGTTGTTTTACTTACGCTATTGGTATGAGTAACATTAGCAGTTTACAATATATTATTGTGACAGTTGTTTCATTTTATCTATATTGGATTGCTATGTAACAATTCTGTAGCTTTACCGCAACGTTCTGGTTTCCATGGTGATGGTATGCTTTCACTCAGTGCGCTGATGGCACTGTTACATCATTTCCGCAGCTCCTGACCGGAAGTTCGGGTCCAGACCTGCTGAGTGAGTTCACGCGGGTGTGTATAAAGGTATGTTTAAGTTCTTTTAATGTTAATAAAGCCTGACGACAGTGGGGTGTCCACTGAAACGTTGCTGACAACACACGAGTGTTTTGAGCATTTGTACTTTGCCGTGAGTGCCACGTTCTTTTTGGTTGTATTTGCTATGCTATACGGGGGCACCGGCTTTCGATGATACAGCTTTCAGGAGTGCCTTACTGCTCTATGTTTATATATAATTATACATATATATATATATATATATATATATATATATTTTTTATTTTTTTATTTTTTTTTATTTCCCCCCCCCCCCCCCTTCACTATCTTCATTCAAGAATATCAGTGGCAAACGCAGGATTTCTAGAGGGGGGTTTCCAAATGCAGTCCATAAAATCCTACTCTGTAGAACACTGGAGCAAGTGCAGGAGTCTGGGGGAGCAGTAGTGGTCTTTTTATACATCGCATTCTGTATGGAAAACAGTATTAATATTTAACACTATAGATGCAGATTATGGCACTTGATAGGCACACATTCGCCCACATCATTGTAAGGCTCCTGTCTCTTCTTCCTGGTAACTACTCTCTTGTCTAGTGACCTGATTGATGATACACACACACACACACACACACACACACACACACACACACGCAGCAAACTTGGTAGAAGAAGCTGCTGCCACTGGTCATGTCCCATACACTGCATGATGTGGTGGCAGCTCTAGTAGTTGTATTATATGCCATTGCTATTGTTGTCATCATTTGAGCCACTTGCCAAGAGGAGGGGGGTTTCCAGGCAACCGGAACCCCCTCCTGCGTTTGCCTATGAATATAGCTTTTATTAGCATGAGATTTGACAATTGACATGTAGAACAAAAAGAAACTAAAATATTTATATTTTTTACCTGATAGATCTTCATGCAGATTGTGTAGTATAAACGCCTGATTCCTTTTTCAAAACTAGATCTTCATGCAGATTGTGTACTATGAAAGCCTGATTCCTTTTTAAAAAAATATTTATATTTTTACCCATTCTAGACTGGTTCCTTTTTAAAAAAAATAAAAAAAATTATTTGTACTACATTATTTTGTATAATAATATTAATGTCCTTATGACTTGTAAAAAATAAATAAATAAATGCATCTGATAGAGCTACATTCATAGTGTGTAATATAACAACTTGATTTGATATATATATATTCACCATCTTCATTTAAGAATATAGCTTTTATTAGCATGAGGTTTGACAATTGACATGTAGAACAAAAAGAAACTAAAATATTTATATTTTTTATCTGATAAATCTTCATGCAGATTGTGTAATATAAATGCCTGATTCCTTTAAAAAAATAAATTTCTATTTTACCCATCCTAGACTGGTTCCTTTTTAAAAATAAAAAATTGAGTGATATTTTCAGTAAGATACCTATTCATCTACAGTGTGACAGGTTCTATCGGCTTGACAGCTGATATAAAAAAAAAAGAACTGCGGCCAAGACAATAGCTATTAGCAGGCATTCTTTCTGCAACTATAGGTTGTAGTTTCATTCACATGAGAAAAAATTAGACACAGCTTAAAAAAGTGTAGATAGTTTCAGAAAAAATAAGGATTGTTTTAAATATATATTAACTATGCATTGGAAGTTTCAGCACCTCAATCATCGTGTGACAATCATTGTTCACAAGACTTGAGCTAACCGTTGGGGCTGATTCTGTTGTTTCAGCACCTCAGTCACCACTGCCGTAACTAGGTGTGTGTGGAGGGGGCACTGCACATAGTGCTGTAAGGTAGGGGGCTCTGTTGACAGCACGTGTCAATTATCTGTTTTAGTTACTTTCACTTGCAGTTTCCCACCTTTTTGAAAACCAGCATCTCCTGACCACCGCTGTCTTCTACCCTGACCACTTCTGTCGCTAATGGCTATACAACATTTATGAACTCAACTTGAGATTTATTTGATATTCAGTCACACTGTCCATTATTACTTTTTCAAGATGCTGACATACCTGGGATTCTAACCCATTGCCTGTTGTATTGAAGTCAGAAAATCTATTCATTGAGCTATGAATTCTAACTATTTGAAGCCTACCTTGTAGTATGTGAAAAAAGATCAACATTGTGGGTGAGCAGATCTATGTAGTGTGTGGCTGCAAGAGATTGGATGTGCGGCTGCACACTACATAGATCTGCTCAATTGCAATGTTGATTATTATTTTACAAAGTACCAGTAACTTCATATAGTTCTAATAGTTTTTATGCAGGATCCAATAGCTCAATGAGTAGGGTGTTTGATTGGAGTTCAACAGGTTATAAGTTTGAATCCCGGTTATGGCAATATATTAAAATGCGTTATTTTATAAAGGGTATTGTAACTGAATAACAACGAGTTAAGTGCATGAATGTGGTATAAAGAGGATTTGTGTCCGAATCCATTTTCTTACAGTGGTTTCTAAATGTGTGTGTAATATATATAAATGTGGGAAGGGGCATCATAGCATGGGCTTTCTCTGGTATCGATCTTGTCATGCCCCTTGCCCATGAGGCATGCACCTTATGTCCGTATTGAAGAAAAAAAAGGGGGGGGGGGCGCCAATTCTCTCTCTGGCACATGGCACCAAAAAGTCTAGTTACGGCTCTGTCAGTCACCATGTGACAATCATTTTTCACAAGACTTGAGCTAACCGCAGGGGCTGATTCTGTCACAAAAGGATAGAGATAGATTCCTATTAGAGAAACTATAGACATGTATTAACATGTCCTTATGGCTTTAAAAAATACCAAATGAATATATGCATCTGATAGAGTTTCATTCATAGTGTGTAATATAACAACTTGATTCCTTTTTAAAATATATATATATCTGTGTCGTCAGTGCACTCGTCGTCCATAAGTAATATAATACTATACTATCCACCCATCTACATTGTATACCTGTGGTGGCTTTTAGTTGTGCGCAAAATATGAAGAACAAAAATGTGGAGGTTAAAAAAATAGGGAAAGATCAAGATCCACTTCCACTCGTGCTGAAGCAGCTGCCACTAGTCATGGCCGAGACGATGAAATGCCATCAACGTCGTCTGCCAAGGCCGATGCCCAATGTCATAGTACAGAGCATGTAAAATCCAAAACACAAAAGATCAGTAAAAAAATGACCCAAAAATCAAAATTAAAAGCGTCTGAGGAGAAGCGTAAACTTGCCAATATGCCATTTACGACACGGAGTGGCAAGGAACGGCTGAGGCCCTGGCCTATGTTCATGGCTAGTGGTTCAGCTTCACATGAGGATGGAAGCACTCATCCTCTCGCTAGAAAAAAGAAAAGACTTGCGGCAAAAGCACAGCAAAGAACTGTGCGTTCTTCGAAATCACAAATCCCAAAGGAGAGTCCAATTGTGTCGGTTGCGATGCCTGACCTTCCCAACACTGGACGGGAAGAGCTTGCGCCTCTTTTTTTCTTTGCGTCATGTGCTGTTTGGGGAGTATTTTTTGGAAGGGCCATCCTGCGTGAGATGGGCCAGGTGTTTGTGCCGGCCACTAGGGTCGCTTAGCTTACTCACACAGCTACCTCATTGCGCCTCTTTTTTTCTTTGCGTCATGTGCTGTTTGGGGAGTATTTTTTGGAAGGGCCATCCTGCCTGACACTGCAGTGCCACTCCTAGATGGGCCAGCTGTTTGTGTCGGCCACTAGGGTCGCTTAGCTTACTCACACAGCTACCTCATTGCGCCTCTTTTTTTCTTTGCGTCATGTGCTGTTTGGGGAGTATTTTTTGGAAGGGCCATCCTGTCTGACACTGCAGTGCCACTCCTAGATGGGCCAGGTGTTTGTGTCGGCCACTAGGGTCGCTTAGCTTACTCACACAGCTACCTCATTGCGCCTCTTTTTTTCTTTGCGTCATGTGCTGTTTGGGGAGTATTTTTTGGAAGGGCCATCCTGCCTGACACTGCAGTGCCACTCCTAGATGGGCCAGGTGTTTGTGTCGGCCACTTGTGTCGCTTAGCTTAGCCATCCAGCGACCTCGGTGCAAATTTTAGGACTAAAAATAATATTGTCAGGTGTGAGGTGTTCAGAATAGACTGGAAATGAGTGTAAATTATGGTTAATAATACTATGGGATCAAAATGACCCCCAAATTCAATGATTTAAGCTGTTTTTTAGGGTTTTTAAAAAAAAAAAAACCCGAATCCAAAACACACCCGAATCCGACAAAAAAAATTCGGTGAGGTTTTGCCAAAACGCGTTCGAACCCAAAACACGGCCGCGGAACCGAACCCAAAACCAAAACACAAAACCCGAAAAATTTCCGGTGCACATCACTAGTAAAAAGTGTACGCTGTCTGCCGTAATGTGTAAAAGGGCTCTACCTGGTGTAGTGGCGCTAATGTGCGGCGTAATATGAATAATGGAGACTGCTGTGCACCATAATATGAATTGGTATAATTTTGTGGCCATACCCCTTCCCCATGAAGCCACGCCTCTATAATTTTCTGCATGCGCCCACAGCGCGCACTGCCCCTGTTTTACACAAAGAGGGGTCGCTGATGCCATTTCTTGCACACAACGCTAAAATGACTAGTTACGGCACTGTTGCTAGGTATACATTTCCCTGGCCCTGAGCAGGTCACCCTCACTAGATCCTCTCCAGCACAGTTCCCCCATTGCATACAAATAATCACCCCCTTCTCCACATCCTAAATCTAGGACACATCCACATCCTAAACTTGAATGGATCCCATCTGTATGTGTATCTCTACCCTGTTATGTCATACTGTACTTTGCATCCCTGAGTGCTGCTGAGTATTGTATCTGTATATATATATATATATATATATATATACACTGCTCAAAAAAATAAAGGGAACACTAAAATAACACATCCTAGATCTGAATGAATGAAATATTCTTATTAAATACTTTGTTCTTTACATAGTTGAATGTGCTGACAACAAAATCACACCAAAATTATCAATGGAAATCAAATTTATTAACCCATGGAGGTCTGGATTTGGAGTCACCCTCAAAATGAAAGTGGAAAAACACACTACAGGCTGATCCAACTTTGATGTAATGTCCTTAAAACAAGTCAAAATGAGGCTCAGTAGTGTGTGTGGCCTCCACGTGTCTGTATGACCTCCCTACAACCCACACAAGTGGCTCAGGTAGTGCAGCTCATCCAGGATGGCACATCAATGTGAGCTGTGGCAAGAAGGTTTGCTGTGTCTGTCAGCGTAGTGTCCAGAGCATGGAGGCGCTACCAGGAGACAGGCCAGTACATCACGAGACGTGGAGGAGGCCATAGGAGGGCAACAACCCAGCAGCAGGACCGCTATCTCCGCCTTTGTGCAAGGAGGAACAGGAGGAGCACTACCAGAGCCCTGCAAAATGACCTCCAGCAAGCCACAAATGTGCATGTGTCTACTCAAACGATCAGAAACAGACTCCATGAGGGTGGTATGAGGGCCCGACGCCCACAGGTGGGGGTTGTGCTTACAGCCCAACACCGTGCAGGACATTTGGCATTTGCCAGAGAACACCAAGATTGGCAAATTCGCCACTGGCGCCCTGTGCTCTTCACAGATGAAAGCAGGTTCTCACTGAGCACATGTGACAGACGTGACAGAGTCTGGAGACGCCAAGGAGAACGTTCTGCTGCCTGCAACATCCTCCAGCATGACCGGTTTGGCAGTGGGTCAGTAATGGTGTGGGGTGGCATTTCTTTGGGGGGCCGCACAGCCCTCCATGTGCTCGCCAGAGGTAGCCTAACTGCCATTAGGTACCGAGATGAGATCCTCAGACCCCTAATGCAAGACAATGCTAGACCTCATGTGGCTGGAATGTGTCAGCAGTTCCTGCAAGACGAAGGCATTGATGCTATGGACTGGCCCGCCCGTTCCCCAGACCTGAATCCAACTGAGCACATCTGGGACATCATGTCTCGCTCCATCCACCAATGCCACATTGCACCACTTGCTGTCCAGGAGTTGGCGGATGCTTTAGTCCAGGTCTGGGAGGAGATCCCTCCGGAGACCATCCGCCACCTCATCAGGAGCATGCCTAGGCATTGTAGGGAGGTCATACAGGCACGTGGAGGCCACACACACAACTGAGCCTCATATGACTTGTTTTAAGGACATTACATCAAAGTTGGATCAGCTGTAGTGTGTTTTTCCACTTTCATTTTGAGGGTGACTCCAAATCCAGACCTCCATTGGTTAATAAATTTGATTTCCATTGACAATTTTTGTGTGATTTTGTTGTCAGCACATTCAACTATGTAAAGAACAAAGTATTTAATAAGAATATTTCATTCATTCAGATCTAGGATGTGTTATTTTAGTGTTCCCTTTATTTTTTTGAGCACTGTATATATATATACACACACATACACCTGTGTGGCCAGCAATCCCCTTTTTAAATAATATGTCAATATCTATACATTATATATATATATATATATATATATATATATGTATATAATATATATATATATATATATATATATATGATACGGGAGCATGCAAAGAATCCCTACATGTAATAGTTTTAAACAAACGTGTGTAGATTGTGTGTTGCACATATCCAGGGAGTGAGAGGCTACATAACATTTCACAGAGATCTAGAGATGTAATGAGATGTTGAGGCATTTGCATTGCAAACAGGTGTGTGTGATTCGCAATTATTTGTTGGAAGATCGCTAGCAGGACACCTGTGCTGAGCATTCACAAGCTGTGCTCAGCCCTAGACTTACTCAGCATCTGTGAATGCTCAGTGTGCACTGACAGCGATTTGCTGTGCAGCGGTGCTAAAACCCTGCCTGCAGCCCATGGCACATACCCCCGCTACACGCCCACCTTCACGCCCCTTTTCACTAGCCTGCCAAGCCTTGCCCCCGCACCTCCTTCGGCACACCTCTTTGTCGTTGGCTGTCTGCTTTCACAAATTTCACGTGTATGTCTGCACATTTTTTGCACGGCGAGGCTGGCAAGGCGATTTGCAGCAGCGATCAGGTCTGAATTACCCCCATTATTTCTACCTATCCTAATCATTAATCCCATGATTTATACCCTGTTGCACTTTGTGTGGGCTGCCAGGGGCTTTGGTTGGTGTGGACTAGAGGGCTAATTCAGCACTATACATAGATGTGCAAAAATCGCTATGAAGTGATTATTGCACATGCGCATACACTTGTACACGCATGCACGAGGTCTCAAGGGTCTGAAGGGATGGGAACAGGGCATTGTGGCTGCATTTTGGGGGCGCTGACGCTCATAGGGGCGTGGTCCGCAGTGGCAAACACAGGATATCTAGAGGGGGGGATCCAAATGCAATCCACAATCTTCCACTCTGCAGAACATTGGAGCAAGTGCGGGAGTCTGGGGGCGGTAGAAGAGCCTAGTACTAACCCTGGACATTAATGTAAACAATGGTCTTTTTATACACTGGATACTGTATTGAATACAGTATTAATATTTTACACTATATATTGTCTATAGTATAGGCTGTATAAAACATATTTAAATCATATAAATAAGAAAAGTGGTCAGGAAACAGTTAAACTTACCATAATAAATAAATAAATAAAAACACACATATATAATAGAACCAGTACTGTACTTTCTAAGCACACATTCTTCCACATTATGGTAAGGCTCCTGTCTCTTCTTCCTGGTAGCTAGTCTCTGGTCCAGTGCAATGAGAGTGCTTGTTTGCGATTTTTGGTGATCTGCGATCCAAGGTGAATGAAGGCCTTTATATCATTGCTATTGTTTCCATAAATTGAGCCACTTTCCAAAAGGAGGGGGGTTTCTGGGCATGGCAGTCCAGGCAATGCAGGTGTGTCCTGACTGTTGGAGGGCAATGCCGCAGCGGTTGTGCGACGTCACATGTAACCGCTGCAGCAGAAAAGATGGCAGGTAGCCATCTGCCTACCATCTAGATTGTGCAGGAAGACGTCTACCATTGACATGTGACCGCTTCGCTGCTTAGCAAAGCGTTTACATGTTATCCAGGGAGGGGGTAGGGCCCAACATGCGGGGCAGACTTGTCTTGTGTTGGGTGTCCCAATGCATGCTACCACATGAGTTGTAGTTATGCGACTAATTGCACACCTACAACTCATGCTCAGTTAGCTCTAGGTTTGCTGTTTGTCATGTAATAGGGTGCAGTTTGACTGCTTGGTGGGATTAAAATGTGTCCAAGATATTTATTTTGGAAAAATAGCAAACCTAGGGCCACCAAACCATCCAATTGTTCGGTTTTGGCAGGTAGTACCAGTGGCGTAACTACTGCCCCCGCAGTCCTCGCGGTGGCTTGGGGGCGAGGGGCTGCGGGGGCGCCACTGATTACAGCAGACTGACATGCGGACGAGCGCCCGCATGTCAGACTGCTTTCTCCTTCCCGCCGCCGCTTGTTGGAGGGACACGGACGGCACAGCGTGTGCCTCTCCTGTGTCCCTCCTGCATCATCTCCGGCGGCCGCGGGTCTAATAGGGGGAAGTGCCGTCCGTGAGCTCTAATTGGCTCACGGACGGCACTTCCCCCTATTAGACCCGCGGCCGCCGGAGATGATGCAGCAGGAGGGACACAAGAGAGGCACACGCTGTGCCGTCCGTGTCCCTCCAATAAGCGGCGGCGGCGGCGACGGCGGCACTGGGAGGAATATCTGGCACTGGGGGGGGGATGTCTGGCACTGGGGCATATATGGCACTGGGGGGGAGATGTCTGGCACTAGGGGGGGTATCTGGCACTGGGGCATATATGGCACTGGGGGGGGGATGTCTGGCACTGGGGGGGATATCTGGCACTGGGGTGGGGGATGTCTGGCACTGGGGCATATATGGCACTGGGGGGGGGGATGTCTGGCACTGGGGGGGATATCTGGCACTGGGGCATATATGGCACTGGGGGGGAGATGTCTGGCACTAGGGGGGAAATCTGGCACTGGGGCATATATGGCACTGGGGGGGGGGGGTATCTGGCACCGGGGGGGGGGGGTTGTCTGGCACTGGGGGGGATATCTGGCACGGGGGGGGGGTGTCTGGCACTGGGGCATATATGGCACTGGGGGGGGATGTCTGGCACTGGGGCATATATGGCACTGGGGGGGGATGTCTGGCACTGGGGGGGATATCTGGCACTGGGGGGGGGATGTCTGGCACTGGGGCATATATGGCACTGGGGGGGATGTCTGGCACTGGGGGGGGGATGTCTGGCACTAGGGGGGATATCTGGCACTGGGGGAATATCTGGCACTGGGGGCATATGTGGCACTGGGGGGGAATATATGGCACTGGCGGCATATCTGGCACGGGGGGAATATCTGGCACTGGGGGCATATGTGGCACTGGGGGGGAATATCTGGCACTGGGGGCATATGTGGCACTGGGGGGGGGGTATATGTGTACCTGGCACATGGGGGGGGCTATATTTGGCACCGGGGGCATGTGAGTACCTGGCACCGTGGGGGAATATCTGGCACTGGGGTCATATGTGGCACTGGGAGCACAGCCCTAGCAACAAGGACTACCTCCTAGCAACGAGCATGACACCCAGTGCATGAAACACCTGACAACGAGCATGACACCCAGTGCATGAAACACCTGGCAACGAGCATGACACCCAGTGCATGAAACCCCTGACAACGAGAAGGTAATTGAAAAGTAATTAGAAGCCTTACTGTAGGACTTAATGTGTAATGGGCATTACGGTGTGTGGCATAATGTATCACGGACATTGCGGTGTGTGTCATAATGTGTCACAGGCATTACGGTGTATGGTATACTATATCGCGGGCATTGTGATATGTGGTATAATGTCTCAGGGTCATTGCAGTGTGTGGCATAATGTATCACGGACATTGCGGTGTGTGTCATAATGTGTCAGGCATTACGGTGTGTGGTATACTATATCACGGGCATTGTGGTATGTGGTATAATGTCTCAGGGTCATTGCAGTGTGGCATAATACATAACGGGCATTGCGGTGTGTGGCATAGGGTATAACGGGCAGGGCATTGCGGTATGTGTCACAGGCATTACGGTGTATGGTATACTATATCACGGGCATTGTGGTATAATGTCTCAAGGTCATTGCGGTGTGTGTCATAATGTGTCACAGGCATTGTATGTGCTATAATGTATCAGGGGCATTGCAGTGTATAGCATAATGTATAACGGGCATTGCGATTCCTGTCATAATGTGTCGGGGGCATTACGGTGTGTGGCATAATGTGTCACAGGCATTACGGTGTGTGGCATAATGTGTCACAGGCATTACAGTGTGTGGCATAATGTGTCGGGGGCATTATGGTGTGTGGCATAATGTGTCATGTGCATTATTGTGTGTGGAATAATGTCTAAGGGCCATTGCAGTATGTGGCATAATGTATACTGGGCATTACTATAAGGAGGAAAAATGACAAATAATGTAAGGGGCATGAATCAGGATTATTTTTCTTTCCTGTGGTGGCTAACGTCTGGGCGTGCAGGTTGCAAAACTGGGGTATAAGGTAGTCTTTTCCTGCAATACCACGCCCCTTTATGAGAAACCACGCCCATTCCAACAAAACCACGCCCCTTTTTTTGCAGCGCGCGCCTTCGGCGCGCGCATATTTATCCCTTTCTTGCTCCCAATTATGCGGCGGGGGGGGCGCCAAAGAATTTTTTGGCTTGGGGGAGAAAAATTTCTAGTTACGCCACTGGCAGGTACAATACCATTTTTTTTAAACAGTCATTACTGGCAAATTGGGCTACATCGACTTATACCAGGAGTGGCACTGTCAGTGCTTGCTTGGCAGAGACCTACACCCTATTATGATCTGACCCTATTTATACCAGGTATAACATGCAATGAGTGACTTTTTTCTTTGTATTTTATCAATAAAGCTATTCAGAGACAGAAGGCAAAAATAAAATTCCATTAGACAGAGCACTGAGCTTCCAGTCATGTGTATGATGTAAACCGTTTGGTGTGTGGTATATCTCTCTGCTGCCCAGCTCTCACTGTCTGCACTGCGACAGCTCCATGCACACCACAAACACGAGGATCATTGTGTCTGTGTAGTGCCTGGAAGATACAGTATATTAAACCTCTCTCCAGATCCAGTTACAAGAGTACACCCTCCACTCTGAGTCACCCTCACTCCTTTGCCCGGACACTCCTACAAACTGAATAGGGTACCTGGCCCATCCATCTCACAGACTTGGGCTACCCACGTCAGAGGGTGAGCTAGTAGCACCAGTACAGGCAGCTGCTAAAGAGTAGTGTTCCTCACCCAGAGATAATGAGTATGAGATATACCTGTTAGAGAATGCACACTAATATGGGAACAGAACACTTTGCCTGGGTCAAAGTCACATCCACATACTGGTCAGAGGCGAGTACATGCACACGTGTGATCTGTCTCCATTTAACAAGCATCTGATAATCTGTAGAACCACTATCACTCATCAGTCGTAAATATCCTGAATAATGCAAGAGATGCAGTGGCGAAAGTTATGGAGTGAGACGCTCCCGGTCCCTGTTCCAATGGGGTTACCCCTACCTCCTCCATTGCCTCTGGTGCACTCCAGTCTGTGTGCCAGCCACTTAGATAAGCACATCTGTACAGTTGGCAGTCTAATTTGCCTTGCTCCTGGAGATCTTTAGTCTGAACATGGGCACAGATGTAACTGCCGGACTTCCCTGAAGCCCTTCAATGCTGTTGCTGCCATCCTGGTCTTACAGCCATCTTACAGTAGCTTGTTGCTCCTTGACTGTTCCTGCAGCTGTCCCAGGATCCTGCTTCTCCTACTTTAGGTGAGTCCTCACTAGTGCTGTGCTGCCATTGTGGGTCTCCTCAGATTGTGACAAACTGCCTACTGAACTCCCCGTCCCCACTACTGCCTCTACACCAAGGTGCCTAGGCCACTGCCACCTGTTGGTCCTGTTGCATGTCTTTGGTCCCCACTGAGGGTACATCTCCCACAGTCCCCTGCGTGTTGTACCTCCTCCACAGGCCCTGCATCCTGTGTGCCACCCCTTCTACAGTCCACTGCACCATTGTGTCTCCCCCTACACCCCATGTGTCACCCCCTTAAGGTACCCTGTTTTTCACCCCCTATAGTCCCTTTTACCCTGTGTGTCACCCCTCTACAGTCTCCTCCACTGTGTGTCACACCACCCTACAGTCCCCTGCATCCTGTGTGTAGCCGCCCCTGCAGTCACCTGCACAATGTGTAGACCCCCCTAAAGTCAACTCCACCTAACCTCCCCTACAGTACATTCACCTGCATGATGCCCCCAGAACAGTCCCCCGCACCCTGTGTGTTGCCCCCCCTACAATCCCCTGTGACCTCTGTGTTGCTCTGTCCAATAGTCTCCTGCACCCTGTGTGTTGCTCCCCCTATAGTCAGCTGCAGCCTGAATGTAGCACCCCTACAGTCACCTGCATCCTGAGTGTAGCCCCCCTACAATCACCTGTAGCCTGACAGTAGCCCCACTACAGTCACCTGCAACCTGAGCGTAGACCCCTCTACAGTCACCTGAAACCTGAGCGCAGCCCCCCTACCTATAGTCACCTGCAGCCTGAATGTAGCACACTGTCGAAGTCAAAAATATTACATAGAGAGAACATACAGACTCCACACATCATGAGTCGCTATGCTTGCAAATACGCGCAGCGAGCACAGCAATATATGGTAACATATGCATTTACACAGACATGCCACAGAGATAGATTTGACACATATTTCATACAGCACATAATTTGAACATATCAAGCGCCAGACATCATAATGTTTTCAAATTATATGATGGAGTAACGTCATGTATGTGTATTATTGAAACAAAGCAAGATGGACATGTCGTGTTTGGTATTAGATCAACCAGATTAATGTGTATATCAATTTGATGCCTGTTATTAAGTTGTAGCTCATTGCAACAAGTAGATATGATTAAATGTATGAAAGCTAAAGTGACTTTTATTAGAACAAAGGACATTCCAAGCATGTGATGGACAGGAAACTCAGGCCAGCCCTTTTGATGTCTTCAAGGCTTGCATATGAACTGACCAATGACTCATCATGAATGAGAAAGTTCCCTCCCCTAGACTAGACACAAGAGATCTGTGCACGCTCCCAACTCTCAGTGTATTGCTGAAAAGACACACAGAAGCGTGCTTTTTCCCCTGGGTCCTGAACGAGATGGGTTTCTGCCGATACTCTGCTCCTTTGAGCATGGAGGGGGAGTGTAGTGAGCATTGACGGAGATGGTAATTGTATCGCTGGACTGTAACTGTATGGATTCCTGCTTCCTGTGTAAATTGTAACCATGTAACTATATATATATATATATACTGTACATTGTGATATATTGAATACATATCCTTTTAGTAACAAATATATACATCAATGAGCTTTGGAACTCATATAATGTGTGGGTGTATTGTTTTCTGTTATGTGATGCAGTGTTTTGCAATGTATAGCGCACATTCATAGCACATGGTAATAAGATGCGCAGGCGTCCACAATATATATTAGAGCGGGCATTTTAAATATTTGTTAGAAGCAATTAGACATTTACGGATGGGGGCTGCTCTTAATGATGCACTGTACATTACAAAAGCGACGCTGTGGTCGATCAGCTAACGGTGGACGCATCGTGACGCTGACAAATCACATCCGTGTGTTCTGTTGTGTTATTAGTAAGGCGCTGATATGAAATTCAAGGGACAATGTGTTTCTCACAATATTTAAAATGCTAAAACATATTTTTATTGTTGCAAAACAAAGTTCAAATAAGTCATATTGTGTTTGATTCAGATTGGATTGCTTATCTGTTAAGTAGATTTAACAGTACATTTAAAAGTTGATGCATAGTTATGATATAGCTGTGTTAGCATGCTGAGAAAATGTGTATATTTTTAAACTCAGGCCTAAAGTAACATTGGTACCTGTGTGGAGTGTGATTTCTTTGTGACAAAGGAGCCGCATGGTCTGTCCTCCATTTTGACCTAGCCACATGGTGTGTCCACCATCTTGTGTAAACCTCATGGATGTGGAAGGGGGAGGAGCAGTGGCCATTTTAGGAAGGTCACTTTCTAAATAGCTGATTTTCAGTCTGCTCAGAACAATCAGTTTCCTTTGTCACAAAGTTTCCACATATCTACAAATTCAGCACCATTTATGAGTTACCAATGAATTTATTTAACCCATGCCATAATCAATTACAAATAGTTTCAATTGGGCCTAGTGAGAGTAAATGGTGAGGTAAGTGGATGTTTTTTTCTCTCTTCTTGTCTGTGTGTAATAACCTTACATCAAGTGGGGGGTTGCACACATAAAAAGGAAAAAAGGAGTTTTGGGTTTTTTTTTCTTTCTTTTCTTCCAAGACTTGTGGAGTATAGCCATTGAAATGCAAATTAACTTGTGTGACTACTTTTTTTTTAGTATAGGCAAGGCAAATATCTTTGATATGCAAATTAGAGGCCATGAGAGAAACTAGTCATTTAGTGTGCCCACAAATACATATGAAGGGGTTTCATAGAAGTGCAGTATATATTGTGTGTGTGTGTGTGTGTGTGTGTGTGTGTGTTCTGCAAGATAGCTATCCAATCTGAATCATAGCATTTAAATCATAGGTTATTGCATTCATTATAGATCTGTGTGAAATCAGATACATTTGTTTGCTATATAGATAAATTTGAAATAAGTGTATTAAGGGAGTAATTATAAAGACACAAAATGCAGTTCTGGCCTAGTCATAAAGGTTTATACAGAACAAGTGTGGGTTGTGTTTGTGAGCGATTATAGTTAGTATTGCTCACATTTATAGAGACTGTGTGGTTTGTTGAATTGCAGACGTACGTTGTACACATGGTATGGACAAAGTGCAGGAGCACACAAAGCGTAAAGGCACGCACAGTCGCGTGTTTACGCAAGGTTGCGTAGGATTGCAGGCGCAAAGTACAAATCACACGATAGTTGTTCAATTAAAGGTGGGATAGTATACATTTAATACAATAGCACATAACTATCCGATTTCAAAATCAGATTAGTGTAAGACTTTGTTTAGACGGTACTGCCTTTGGGTTAAAACCATCAATCGGAGGGAGTGGAAATTTTCTGTACAGAAAAGAAAAACAAGGTGTATTTGAGTGAGTGAAAGCTGAGTGAGTGTATTGAACCCTGGCTATTCGGGATCCCGTCGGTGACATCAAGTAAGTGGAGGCTTGGCGGCGTGAGGCGGCTGACTCACGTTAATACAGATAGTGAAATACGCAAATCATGAGGAGATTTTCAGAGGAGTGTAATAGGGAATTGTGCATTGTGTAGTATTGAAGTAAAGATTTTTTGTTACACTTCGGCTGAGGAGCGCAGCTTGTATATTCTACTCCAATGGTCGTAGAGCAGATAGGTAACAAGTACCTATACGCTGTGCGATTGGACCGCGCGTTTGTGGGTGCGATACATGACGCAACTTGATACCCTTGTGCAAACTTTTTGCGCAAAACCGCAGTATCATTAGCGCCGTGTAAAGCATACGCAGGAGTGATTTGTGTATAAGTGTATAGGGAGTTTTCGCTGGTCTCTCTCAGGAAAATCTCCAATGGTAGATATTCACTGGAAAAGGTAAGTCACTCCTAAAACTTCCAGTGAATAGAAGCCAGTTAGGGCCCTAAGTTGGGTACATTGCCTTCCACTATCAACAATGTATCGTAGTACTGGCCAACGTGGGCGAGAGCGGGTGAAGAGCGCTCAGAGAACTTTCACCGTCTGCTTGCACTGTGTATTTTGGTGGTGTTTGTGGGAAAAGACCCACAATGGGAGCCAGTTGCTCAAGTAAGAGACGTATGGCAGCCAGGGTTCAGGCTGAAGAGCCGCGGCCCAAGGGGTCAGCGAGGTTTATTATGTGTGGGAAATATGGTCCACACGCAGAGACTTTTTGTTCTGAATGGGTACGTATGACTGCTGATGATAGGGCATCATTCCCTGGGGTTGGTGAGTTTGATACTAAGGTATTGCAGGTGGTATGTCTAACCAAACTTATATAAGACAAGAACGGAAATATAAGAACTGTTTGAACATGTAGCAACAATAAACAAGTAAGAAGAAAAATAGAAAGCAAGTACACCACCATATGTAGATGTGGAAGCAGTTACGGCCAGCATACAAACTATAGAAAATAATAAAAATATTAAAAATATGAATGTAAACTATATATGTACTAATGAATGTCGAAGTTTTATCTAGGAAGAGAAGGCGACCTGACTGGTTTCAGCCATTTCTCATGCACTCAGAGGAGTATCCAACCGGTAAAAGAAGAGCAGTAGCCTGCGGGGGAAGTGGCTGAGACCAATGGAACTGGTAAGTATGGTGTCATTCGTGTACATATATAGCAAAACCAAAAAATAAAATAAAAATCAAGAAAGTAATGTCAGAAATGGAGAAAAACCTGTCCACACATTAGTATTTGCCAGTAGGAAAATGGACAGAGACAGGGTAACCCCCGGGTATTTATTTTAGTTATCATATAAGAAGTATTCATTCCTAGTAATGCCCCTAGTCAAGATGAGCTCGGAAATGTTTGTTGGACCATGTACAGACCCTTAATACGGGATGAGAAGGATTGAATGAATACTTCGCATGACCTAGAAGTTTGTTTAAAAAAAATTTCTTTCTTTTTTTGTCTTTTGCAGTAATAGAAAATTCTCCATCTGGATAAGATCACTGAAAAACACAAATTCGGCAAATGGGAGTAACGAAAGAAGTGCAACATTACCCTTCGACAAAAACCTGCTGAAGTTACGATTGGGCCACCACAATCCTAAACCCTTTCCTTTACTTCTTTTTCCTAACAGCATTGGCCTCTGACTAGCTTAATCAACAGAGATTTTGTTAAATGTGAAATACATATAATGTGCTCCCGCTCAGGAAGTACAAAGTATGTTAGACACCCACAAAGACTAATGTTGCATTACACTGTTCTAGATTCATGTCCATCACAGGTAGAGGAAATTATCTCACAAATACCGGGTTCCCTTTGGACCAAAGATGGACAGGACACTGGATTGATGGCGAATGTAGCCCCAGTAGCAGTACAAGTAAAAGATGGTAGGATAGCTCAAAAAAAATTCCCCAGTATCCTCTAAAGCCAGAGGTAGAATTAGGAGTGTACCCCATCATAGAGCGGCTGCTACAGCAGGTCATCCTAGTCAGGACGTCCAGCACAGCCAATAGTCCCATCTTTCCTGTGAAAAAAGAGTGGGGGGAGGGGTTACAGGCTAGTGCAGAATCTAAGGAGGATAAACAAGATAGTTGAGAGTCAATTCCCCGTAGTGCCTAATCCAGTTGTCATTTTAATAAAATCCTCTCCACCTCTACAAACTTATCTGTCACCAACCTCTATTCGGTTTCTCCACAGTTTCCTCTTCATCTTTTGCGTTCACACAGGGTGGTACAATACATGGACCCGATTACAGTTCAAACATTACATGCCTAATTGGTCCTTCAGAGTTCTGCCCGATCCCAGTATATTTCACCAGCACGATAACACCAGTATTACTGCAGTGTGCCTTGTCATGCACAAAGGCTGGAGGAAGGATGAGAATACTGGTGAAGGGAAATTTTGTATAGACACTGATATGCCTGTTGGTGAATGGCAAACCTGACATTTTCTTTTTAATTTTCTTCTTCTTTCTCTCCTCTAGAGATGTTTTTTCTTTCTTTTTTTTTGAGTTATGCTCATGGTACTCTACATTGCAAACACACAACAGTTAAATTAAGATACAAATTTGTGTTCCCTATAGGAAAAGGAGGTCTGCAAGGTGAAGGGATATGGTCAGGAGTCCTCAGGACTTTGGACAGATGGACACGGTAAGCCAGTGGCCCCCAGAGCATATCTCCCAAGCCTAGCCGAGGTGGCATGTGGTCTGACTCACCTAGGGTAAGGAAGGTATGTGCAAGCTGGTAAGAGCCTACTGGAGTGCACCAGGGTACTCTTCTCATGCAGGTAAGAAAGCAATGACATGTATTACTTGCTTGAGGAAGAATATTGGTAAGGCAATACCAACAGAGCCATCCCATATCCAGTGGCGGTTCTTGCCACGGGCAAGCGGTACTTTTGCCCGGGGCGCCGCCCTCCGGAGGGTGCCGGCGCCATCCGGAGGGCGCCGCACCAGGGCAAGATCCGCCACTGTGCCCCCCGCAGTGCCCTGTTGTGCCCCCCCGCTTTGAAGGGAACCAGACGCATAGCGTCTAGTTTCCCTTCATTGAGAGGACCTTAGTTGTGCGGTGCGCGATGACGTCATTGTGCACCGCACAGCAAAGGTCCTCTCCATGAAGGGAAACTAGACGCTACGGTCTAGTTTCCCTTCATGTAGAGGACCTTTGCTGTGCGATGTGCGATGACGTCATCGCGCACCGCACAGCATAGTGGCACAGACACTAGGGGTCATAATTGACCTCTAGTGTCTATGCTGTTCTATGGGAGAGACGTAATAACGTCTCTCCCATCGATCGAAGAGAGGAGAGGAGAAGAGCGGCGCCGCCGGCGGAGGGGGTCTGCAGCGGTCTGGATCAGGAACGGGGATGGTAAGTATACTTTTTTTTATTTTTTATTTTTCTTTCAGCGTTGTGACCACGCCCCCATTTGAAGCCACGCCCCTATATTTTGCCCGGGGCGCCACAAGGCCAAGAACCGGCCCTGCCCATATCCCTCCTGCAGACGGACCTTTTCAGGAAATACAAATCGACTTCGTACAGTTAATACCCTTTAGGAATTATTGTTATGTATTGGTGTGCACTGATGTTTTCTCAAACTGGGTAGAGGCATTTCCTGCCGCCACGGATGCGGCTGTGTTTACCGCAAAGAAAAATTGCACAGAAATTTGTGTGTAGATAATGGTACACCTAGGAGTAAGAGCAAAGCTTGAAATTGGACTATTGTGATCATAGACACTGCCACTAGTATTATGTAGCATCGGAACCACTTCCAGATCTTCACTTAACGAATCACCCTCTTCAAAATTTTTGTTTTTGTGTCTTTTTGTTTTTTTTGGAAGACAACCTCATGTCATGATTGATCCACACAATGATCAGAAATAAACCAATGAGGTGACAGTACAGTACCTTATTGAGATGAGCCAGCATTTGAGAACTTGACAAAAGAACTTGAAACTGTTGATTGCTGGTATGCCAAATACTAACTGTCTTGATTGTGAACCAAGAGACTGTGTGATTGTTCTTACCCTCAGGTTGCCTAATAGACAGGTGGGAAGGACCATACCAAGTTTTGATGACAGCACTATCCCAGTGAAAGTAGCCGAGAGAGAGACTTGTGTCCACGATTCCCATTGCAGGAAAGTCGGTAGTCCGGAAGGACTCGTAAATGGAGTGAAATCGCAAAAGTATCACCAGAGAGTCTGTTCCATGAAGACTGAGAGGCGGCACTGTTGAACACTACCTGAGCGTGCTAAAGGATCACAGAAAGACCAGTCGTTGAAATTGATTTGCTGTGGACAAGAGTTGTTTTGTTCTATTTCTCTTTTCTCTCTTTCCCGCTGACAAACATTTTTTTTTCCAGGACATTCTATTTTTGCGAGGTTTTTCATGAGGAGTGGAGTGTGGGACTGGAACTGGTTCTGGAGGAAGGAGTGAGTTCCTTATAGGATCCCAGGATTAGCCGATCAGTTTGTTAAAGCCAGAGAAAATCAAAGGTCTAGTAGCTACGGAGTTCGGAGGTAACGTGATAGGCTATTGTCGAAGTAAAAAATATTACATAAAAAAGAACATACAAACTACACACATTATGAGTCGCTATACTTGCAAATACGCGCAGCGAGCACAGCAATATATGGTAACACACGCATTTACACGGACATGCCACAGAGATGGATTCGACACTTATTTCATGCAGTACATAATTATAATAATATCAAGCGCCAGACATCATGATGATTTAAAATTATATAATGAAGTAATGTCATGTATGTGTATTATTTGAATGAAACCAGATACACCTGTCTATTTGGTATTAAAGCAAGCAGATTAATGTGTAGATTCATTTGATACTTGTTATTAAGCTGTAGGACATTGCAACAAGGAATTATGATTAAATGTATAAAAGCTAAAATCACTTTTATTAGAACAATAGATATTCCAAACAGGTAGTGGACAGGAAGCTCACGCCAGCCCCTCAGACGTCCCCAAGGCTGAACCTCTTCAGTACACGAACACACCAGTGACTCATCATGAATGAGAAAGTCCCCTCCCCCAAACTAGATAACACATTGCTGATCACACAAGAGTCAGTTGTGATACGGGATGAGAAGGATTGAATGAATACTTCGCATGACCTAGAAGCTTGTTAAACTTTTTTTTTTTTTGTCTCTTGCAGTAATAGAAAACTCTCCATCCGGAATAAGATCACTGGTAAACACTAATTCGGCAAATGGGAGGTGGCTGTCTCTGTGCAAATGGACGGGCTCAATAAGGCATTGAGGGTCAGGGTGCAGACTTCTTTGCAAAATTGGAAAGGGGTCACAGTAGCTAATCTTAGATAGTGTGCTATTGAACATCACAAGAATAGTGCTAGGCACAGAGAACAACAGGTGGAGAGGTTGGGGACGTTAAGTATCCTGGCACATACAGGAAAGACCCATCAGTCCAAACCCCAGATCCCTAATGGTCAATAATATGTTACACTTGTAGGAAGGAAGGGCATTTTGCCAGAGATTGTAGGAGTAGTAGGACACATAGTCAATATAGATCCCCTAGACAGAAAACACAAGCCACATTATTAAACACATAGACGGGACCAAGGGACATATAGTAAGAAATCATAAGCCATATAGAAAACATAGATTCGGCTAATGGGAAGAACAAAATAAATGCAACATTACCCTTTGACAAAACTTGCTGGGGTTAAGATGGGGCCTCTAAACCTTTGCTTCTTTTTCCTAGCAGAAATGGCCCCTGATTAACTTAATTTTGTTAGATATGATATACATATATTGTGCTCCCGCTCAGGAAGTACAAAGTATGTTAGACACCCACGAAGACTAATGTCGCATTCTACTGTTCTAGATGCATGTCCATCACAGGTAGTGGAAATTATCTCACAGGTACCGGGTTCCCTATGAACTTAGGATGGACAGGACACTGGATTGATGGCTTGGATAGTCCCAATAGCAATACGATAAACACAGATTTTTTTAAGGGGAGTAGACCAAGTAGAGAATCACTTCCCCGTAGTGCCCAATCCAGATGTCAAATTTTTATAAAATCTTCTTCACCTCTACAAACTCATCTGTCACAACCTCTATTCTGTTTTTCTACAGTTTCCTCTTCATCTTTTGCATTCACACAGGGTGGTACAATACATGGACCCAATTACAGTTCAAACTCCACATGCCTAGGTCCTTCAGAGTTCTGCTCAAACCCAGTATATCTCAACAGCACGATAACACCAGTATTACTGCAGTGTGCCTTGTCATGCACAAAGGGTGGAGAATGGTAATACTGGTGAAGGGAAATTTTGTATAGACATTGATATGCCTGTTGGTGAATGGCAAACCTGACATTTTCTTTTTCATTTTCTTCTTCTTTCTCTCCTCTGGAGATGTTTCTTTTTTCTTTTCTTTTTTAGTTATGCTCATGGTACTCTACATTGCAAACACATGATAGTAAATTAAAATGAAAAATTTGTGTTCCCTACAGGAAAAGGCAGTCTGGAGGACAAAGGGGTATGGCCAGGAGTCCTCAGGACTGTGGACAGGTGGACACGGTAAGCCAGTAGCCCCCAGAGCATACCTTCCAAGTCTAGCTGAGATGGCACACGGTCTGACTCATCTAGGCAAAGAGGGTATGTGCAGGCTGATGAGAGCCTACTGGTGGGCGCCAGGATTCTATTCTCATGCAGGTAAGAGAGCAATGACCTGTCTTGCTTGCTTGAGGAAGAATATTGGCAAAGCAATACCAACAGAGCTATCCCATATCCCTCCTGCAGACGGATCTTTTCAGGAAATACAAATCGACTTCGTACAGTTAACACCCTTTAGGAATTATTGTTATGTATTGGTGTGCACTGATGTTTTCTCAAACTGGGTAGAGGCATTTCCTGCCGCCACGGATGCTGCTGTGTTTACCGCAAAGAGAAATTGCGCAGAAATTTGTGTGTAGATAATGGTACCCCTAGAAGTAGGAGCAAAGCTTGAAATTGTACTATTGTGATCATAGATACTGCCACTAGTATTATGTAGCATCGGAACCACTCCCAGATCTTCACTCAACGAATCACCCTTTTCGAAATTTGTTTTTTTTTTGTTTTGGTATTTGTGTCTTTTTTGGTTGTTTTTGGAAGACAACCTCATGTCATGATTGATCCGCACAATGATCAGAGATGCACCAATGAGGTGACAGTACAGTACTTTATTGAGATGAGTCAGCATTTGAGAACTTGACAAAAGAACTTGAAACTGTTGATTGCTGGTATGCCAAATACTAACTGTCTTGATTGTGAACCAAGAGACTGTGTGATTGTTCTTACACTCAGGTTGCCTAATAGACAGGTGGGAAGGACCATACCAAGTTTTGTTGACAGCACTATCCCAGTGAAAGTAGCCAAGAGAGAGACTTGGGTCCACGATTCCCATTGCAGAAAAGTCGGTAGTCCGGAAGGAATTCGTAAATAGAGTGAGATCACAAAAGTATCACCAGAGAGTCTGTTCCGTGAAGACTGAGAGGCGGCACTGTTGAACACTACCTGAGCGTACTAAAGGATTGCAGAAAGACCAGTCATTGTAATTGATTTGTTATGAACAAGAGTTGTTTTGTTCTATTTCTCTTTTCTCTCTTTCCCGCTGACAAACATTTTTTTTTTCAGGATATTCTATTTGTGCGAGGTTTTTTTGTGAGGAGTCGAGTGTTGGACTGGAACTGGTTCTGGAGGAAGGAGTGATTTCCTTATAGGATCCCAGGATTAGCCGATCAGTTTGTTAAAATCAGAGAAAAATCAAAGGTCTAGTAGTTATGGAGTTCGAAGGTAATCAGGAACAATCAGACAATGGCTATTCACACATTGCAGATAAAGAGCTCATTAATATATGTGGAAGAAAGGTTTATGAGTGGCTCTCCCCGAACTCCGAAGGTTTATGTTATTTAGGAAGGAGACTACTTATAACCCTTGTTCAATTATTAAACAGACCTAGCATACTTTCCAGAAATGGAAACAATGTTCAGAAAATGATAGGAATATGTAGATCATGAAAATTTTATATGTGACTTTCACGATTTGTATGTGTTTTCTTCATCTACCCAGCAGAACCTCAATCGAATCCAAACATCAGTGTACAAAGATGTAGGTACATGTATGTGTAAAATGTTTGTGCAAATCAGACAAGAAAGGTCAAAGCACTGTCCCAGCATACTCTATAGGTTGAATGTTGTCCCACACCCAACCAGTGGTCCCGTGACCGCCGAGTGCATATAGAGGATGTCTCGTCCTCCTCCCTGTCTTTCCCAAATATAGTCAAGTGTCTGATTTGCGAAATGAATACATACTTGTGTCTAGGTCACCGTTTATTGTCTGAAATATTTTTTCTTATGTTAATAATTGATGGCAGTTATTGCTTACTGCCAAAGGGTGGACTGTCGAAGTCAAAAATATTACATAAAAAAGAACATATAAATTACACACATTATGAGTCGCTATACTTGCAAATATGCGCAGCGAGCACAGCAATATATGGTAACACACGCATTTACACGGGCATGCCACAGAGATGGATTCGACACTTATTTCATGCAGGACATAATTATAATAATATCAAGCGCCAGACATCATGATGATTTAAAATTATATAATGAAGTAATGTCATGTATGTGTATTATTTGAATGAAACCAGATACACCTGTCATCTTTGGTATTAAAGCAAGCAAATTAATGTGTAGATTAATTTGATACTTGTTATTAAGTTGTAGGAAATTGCAACAAGGAATTATGATTAAATGTATAAAAGCTAAAATCACTTTTATTAGAACAATAGATATTCCAAACAGGTAGTGGACAGGAAGCTCAGGCCAGCCCCTCAGACGTCCCCAAGGCTGAACCTCTACAGTACACAAACAAACCAGTGACTCATCATGAATGAGAAAGTCCCCTCCCCCAAACTAGATAACACATTGCTGATCACACAGGAGTCAGTTGCTGATCGGTCCCAGACGATGATGGAGTGCCTGCATGATTTTACAGAGAGAGAGAGAGTGATATGGAGAAACTAATTTATATAACTTAAGAATAATGATATTGTATGCTGGCCTGTAACTGTAACTGTATGTATTTTGTATTAACTGATTACTGTGCTATTGTATCCATGTAACTATAGGTATACTGTACATTGTAATATATTTTGAATCCATATCCTTTTAATAACAAATATATATACATCAATGAGCTTTGGAACTCAGATAATGTGTGGGTGTATTGTTTTCTCTTATGGGATGCAGTGTTTTGCTATGTATAGTGCACATTCATGGCACATGGTAATAAGAGGTGCAGGCGTTTACAATATATATTAGAGCGGACATTTTAAATATTTGTGAGAAAGCAATTTGGCATTCACACTATTGTCTGAGGAATACTGTGTTTTGTAGTTATTGTGACCCCATATTTGAAGATGAGAGCATCCAGAGATGTCAGTCTAGCAATAAGGTGACAGACATCCCTTGAGTAATTACCACTCACTAGTGGGTAAGGTCTTAAACCAAACGAAATGTTGGATGTGCTCACAGGTACCTCTAAGATGAAAAGATGCAGGATTAGTGCCATATTTTTTTAGAGTTAGAAACATAGAAACATAGAATTTGACGGCAGATAAGAACCACTTGGCCCATCTAGTCTGCCCATTTTTTTTTATTTTCCTTTAGGTAATTACAACCCTTTTTGAACCTTAATTCTTTGTAAGGATATTCATATGCCTATCCCAAGCATGTTTAAATTGCTCTACAGTCTTAGCCTCTACCACCTCTGATGGGAGGCTATTCCACTTATCCACTACCCTTTCTGTGAAATAATATTTCCTTAAATTTCCCCTGAACCTGCCTCCCTCCAGTTTCAGTGTATGTCCTCGAGTTCTAATACTTCTCTTCCTTTGAAAAATGTTTCCCTCCTGAACTTTGTTAAAACCTTTGGTATATTTGAAAGTTTCTATCATGTCTCCCCTTTCCCTTCTCTCCTCCATACTATACATGTTAAGATCTTTTAGCCTTTCCGGGTAAGTTTTGTGATGTAGGCCATGCACCATTTTATTTGCCCTTCTTTGTATTGATATCCTTCTGGAGATATGGTCTCCAGAACTGGACACAGTATTCCAGATGAGGCCGCACCAATGACCTATACAGTGGCATTATTACTTCGCTTTTCCTGCTACTGATTCCTCTCCCTATGCAACCAAGCATCTGACTTGCCTTTCTCATTGCTTTGTTGCATGGCTTTCCTGCCTTTAAGTCACTTGAAATAGTGACTCCTAAATCCCTTTCCTCCTCAGTAGTTTCCATTATAGTACCCTTGATACTATATTTAGCCTTTGGGTTTTTGAGACCCAAGTGCATGATTTTGCATTTTTTTGCATTAAACTGTAGTTGCCATGTTCTTGACCATTTTTCAAGCCTAGCTAGGTCATCAATCATTTGTTTTACCCCTCCTGGTGTGTCTACCCTGTTGCATATCGTTGTATCATCTGCAAAAAAGGCATACTTTCCCTTCAATACCATTTGCAATGTCACCAACAAAGATATTAAAGAGAACTGGTCCGAGTACAGATCCCTGGGGCACTCCACTGGAAACATTTCCCTCCACAGATTGCACTCCATTTACTACAACTGTCTGTTTCCTATCTTGCAACCAGGTTCTTATCCATTTAACTATTCTATAATCCACCCCCACACTTTCAAGTTTATTTAGCAGTCTGCGATGTGGGACAGTGTCAAATGCCTTACTAAAGTCTAGATATGCTACATCTACAGCTCCCCCTTGATCTATTATTTTCATCACAGAGTCAAAAGAGTTAGCTGAAGTACTTGAATTACACGGAAGGGGGAGGGGACCGGTGGACAAAGAATATAATATAACTAGACCCCCTAGCCTTAAGATCCACCAGCACCATAGATAAATCCTTGGTATGTTTAAATCTCACCAATTTCAGGAAATTGGGAGGTAATCAGGAACAATCAGACAATGGCTATTCACACATTGCAGATAAAGAGCTCATTAATATGTGTGAAAGAAAGGTTTATGAGTGGCTCTCCCCAAACTCTGAAGGTTTATGTTATTTAGGAAGGACACTACTTATAACCCTTGTTCAATGATGAAACAGACCAACAATACGTTCCAGAAATTGAAACAATGTTCAGAAAACGATAGGAATATGTAAATCATGAAAATTTTATATGTGACTTTCACGATTTGTTTGTGTTTTCTTCATCTACCCAGCAGAACCTCAATCGAATCCGAACATCAGTGTACAAAGACGTAGGTACAAGTATGTGTGAAATGTTCGTCCAAATCAGACATTATAGGCCAAAGCACTGTCCCAGCATACTCTATAGGTTGAATGTTGTCCCACACCCAACCAGTGGTCCTGTGACCGCCGAGTGCATATAGAGGATGTCTCGTCCTCCTCCCTGTCTTCCCCAAATATAGTCAAATGTCTGATTTGCGAAATGAATACATACTTGTGTCTAGGTCACCGATTATTGTCTGAAATATTTTTCTTATGTTAATAATTTATGGCAGTTATTCTTTACTGCCAAAGGGTGGACTGTCGAAGTCAAAATATTACATAGAGAGAACATACAGTCTCCACACATTATGAGTCGCTATGCTTACAAATACGCGCAGCGAGCACAGCAATATATGGTAACATATGCATTTACACAGACATGCCACAGAGATAGATTTGACACATATTTCATACAGCACATAATTTGAACATATCAAGTGCCAGACATCATAATGTTTTAAAATTATATGATGGTGAGTAACGTCATGTATGTGTATTATTGGAACAAAGCAAAATGGACATGTCGTGTTTGGTATTAGATCAACCAGATTAATGTGTATATCAATTTGATGCCTGTTATTAAGTTGTAGCTCATTGCAACAAGTAGATATGATTAAATGTATGAAAGCTAAAGTCACTCTTATTAGAACAAAGGACATTACAAGCATGTGATGGACAGGAAACTCATGCCAGCCCTTTTGATGTCTTCAAGGCTTGCATATGAACTGACCAATGACTCATCATGTATGAGAACGTTCCCTCCCCTAGACTAGACACAAGAGATCTGTGCACGCCCCCAACTCTCAATGTATTGCTGAAGAGACACACAGAAGTGTGCTTTTTCCCCTGGGTCCTGAACGAGATGGGTTTCTGCCGATACTCTGCTCCTTTGAGCATGGAGGGGGAGCGTAGTGAGCATTGAGGGAGATGGTAATTGTACCGCTGGCCTGTAACTGTATGGATTCCTGCTTCCTGTGTAAATTGTAACCATGTAACTATATATATATATATATATATATATATATATATATACATATACTGTACATTGTGATATATTGAATACATATCCTTTTAATAACAAATATATACATCAATGAGCTTTGGAACTCATATAATGTGTGGGTGTATTGTTTTCTCTTATGGGATGCAGTGTTTTGCGATGTATAGCGCACATTCATAGCACATGGTAATAAGATGCGCAGGCATCCACAATATATACTAGAGCGGGCATTTTAAATATTTTTTAGAAAGCAATTAGACATATACAACCCCTACAGTCTCCTGCATTCTGAGTGTAACCCCCTACAATCACCTTTAGCCTGAAAGTAGCCCCACTACAGTCACGTGCAGCCTGAGCGTAGACCCCGCTACAGTCACCTGAAACCTGAGCGTAGCCCCCTACAGCCACCTGAAGCCTGAGTGTAGCCCCCTTCAAATCACCTCAAGCCTGGTTGTAGCCCCCTACAGTCACCTGCAGCCTGGTGTAGCCCCCACTACAGTCACCTGCAGCCTGTTTGTAGCCCCCCTACAGTCACCTGCAGCCTGAGTGTAGCCCCTCTTCAGTCACCTACAGCCTGAGGGTAGCCCCTCTTCAGTCACCTGCAGCCTGAGTGTAGCCCCCCTTCAGTCACCTGCAGCCTGAGTGTAGCCCACCTTCAGTCACCTGCAGCCTGAGTGTTGCCCCATACAGTCACCTGCAGCCTGAGTGTTGGCCCCTACAGTCACCTGCAGCCTGAGTGTAGCCCTCATACAGTCTTTTGCAGCCTGTGTGCAGCCCTCCCTACAGTCACATACACCATGTTGCTCCCCCTAGTTACTTGCACCCTGTGTATCACCCCTTTAAGGTTCCCTGTTCCCTGTGTGTACCTCCGTACAGTCTCTTGCACCTGACCTGTCCTACAGTCTCCTGCACCCTGCGTGTCGCCCCCCCCCATACAGTCCTCTGCACACTAGGTGTTGCTGCCCCCTTACAGTCACGGCACCCTGTGTGTCACTCCCTTATAATCCCCTGTTCCCTGAGTGTCGCCCCCCTGCAGGCCCCTACAACCAGTGTGTCATCCTCCTACAGTCCCCTGTGTCACACCCCATGCAACCTGTGTGTGGCCCCCCTGCAGTCTCCTGCTCCCTGTGTGTAGCTCCCCCTGCAGTTACTTGTACCCCGTGTGTTGTCCTCCCGACAGTCACCTGCACCCTGTGTTGTCTCCCCAACAGTCACCTGCACCCTGTGTTATTCCCCCAACAGTCACCTGCACCCGTGTGTTGTTCCCCCAACAGTCACCTGCACCCATGTGTTGTCTCCCCAACAGTCACCTGCACCCTGTGTTGTTCCCCCAACAGTCACCTGCACCCTGTGTTGTTCCCCCAACAGTCACCTGCACCCATGTGTTGGCCCCCCAACAGTCATCTGCACCCTGTGTTGTTCCCCCAACAGTCACCTGCACCTGTGTGTTGTCTCCCCAACAGTCACCTGCATCCTGTGTGTTTCCCCCCTTAAATCACCTGCACCCCATGTGTTACCCCCCCCCGACAGTCACCTGCAGCCTGTGTGTTGCCCCCCTGACAGTCATCCACAGCCCTTGCGTTGCCCCCTACAGTCATCTGCACCATGTGTGTAGACCCTGCCTACAGTCACTTGCACTATGTGTATAGATTCCGCCTACAGTCACTTGCATCTGACCCCCCTACAGTCCCCTACACCCTGCATGTTGCACCCGCTACAGTCACTGCACCCTGAGTGTTGCACCCACCAACAGTTACTGCTCCCCGTGTGCTGACTGCAGCCCTGTGTGTTGCTCCATAACAGTCACTGCACCCTGCGCATTGTCCCCCTTAAGATCCCCTGCATCCTGCTTGTCACCACCTGTACAGTCCCCTGTGTCCTGCATGTCAACCCCCCTACAGTCCCCTGCACCCTTTGTATTGCTCCCCTTCACCCTGCATGTTGCCCCCTACAGTCACTGCACTATGCATATTGCCTGCCCTACAGTCACTGCACCCTGCGTGTTGCCCACCCTACAGTCACTACACCCTGCGTGTTGCCCACCCTACAGTCACTGCACCCTGCGTGTTGCCCACCCTACAGTCACTAATCCCTGCGTGTTGCCCACCCTACAGTCACTGTACCCTGCATGTCAACCCCTGCATGTTGCCCACCCTACAGTCACTAATCCCTGCATGTTGCCCACCCTACAGTCACTGTACCCTGCATGTCAACCCCTGCATGTTGCCCCCCTACAGTCCTCTGCACCCTGCATATTGCCCCCCCTACCGTTCCCTGCACCCTGTGTCCCCCCACCCACAGTCTATTGCAATCTTTGTGTCACCCCCCCCCCCACACACACACACACACACACAAAGTCACCTGCACCATGCATGTCGTGCCTTTCTCCCCTACAGTCCCTGGACTTTGCTGACAAAATTGATACTCCCTGGGACTCCGGCACTGCAGTGATGATCGGCATGATTCGACGCACCGTGGCATCCGAGAGTAGCTGGCATCATGGGTGTGACAACCGATAGGACCCTGGAAGCAGAGACTATAATTGTTTTACAACAAAAAAATAATTGTAAAAAAAGCTATCAAATTCCATAGACAAAAAAACCTTAGTTTCACATGTCCCGTTAAGGCTTCTTAAATATGATTCAAAATTTCAGAAACCTGTTGTAATTCTTCCACTCAAACTACTAAAAGCAATGAAATTACGATCATTAAGGCTGACACCCTTAATGGATGTGTTCCTTGCGCAATACAGATATGGTATGCCATCACAGCCTGTGGGTAAGTGCAGATTCAGCACTCTCACAGAGTGAGATTGCTGTCACTCACACAATGGTGGAGCTGCTAATTCACAGATTTGTGTGCTCATTGGAATACACACATGTAGTCTATGCAACTAAAGGTCTGAGCAGTGGTGTGGCACACCCATCCAACTCAGTGCCCATACCCATCCTACTCAGTGCCCACAATCATCCCATTCGGTCACCACAACAATCCTACTTGGTTCCAACATCTTTCTCACTCCATACAGTCATCTCATTCAGTATACACATTCAGCTCCCACAAACATTCTTGCTTAATAGCTAAAACTATAATAATGTCTACTGGCTATGCATCTACACTTTCCCTATGCACCTCCATGCTGCTCTGTCTTACCCAATTCCTACTGCTGTGTGCTCTCCCATCTGTGCTAGTCTGTATTACCTCATCCTCATCAATCTGCCTATCTCCTTCCACGCTGCTGTCTTCTGCGTCTGTGCAAATTGGTTTACTTCCATCTGTGCTCGTCTTCCCCTACCTGTGCTACTGTCTCCTACGTCCCCTGAATTCACAGTGCTTTGTCGTCGTTCCCCCCCCCACACACACACACACACCACTCTGTTTCCCCTCCATCCATGCCTCTCTGTCTTCCCTCTATCCTTGCGGCTTAGTATTCCCCCATCAATGCATTTCTGTCTTTTCATCCGCCATGCGTAGTCTTTACCCAACCTATCCACACCTTTCTGTTCTTCCATCTGCTACACTCTATCATCCCTGCCCCACTGTCTGCCCCAAATCCGTGCCATACTATCTTCCTTCCATCCACACCAGTTTTCCCACCATCCGTGTTGCTATGTCTTTCCTCCCATCCATGCTCCTCCCATCCATGCCTTTCCTCTCTCCCCAATCCTTGCTACTCTGTCTTACCTCCTATACCTACCACTTTGTCTCCTCCCCATCTGTGCTACTTAGTCTTCCTTCCCTATCCATGTCTTTTGTCCCTTCCCCATCTACGTCGCTCTTTCTCCTCCACCCATCCACGCCACTCTTGCAGCTCATTCTTCAGCTCAGACCTTCAGTTGCATAGACTGCATGTGTGTATTCCAATAAGCACACAAATCTGTGAATTAGCAGCTCCACCATTTTGTGAGTGAAAAAAACCTCACTCTGTGAGAGTGCAGAATCTGCAGTTACCCACAGGGTGTGATGGCATATCATACCTGTATTGCGCAAGGAACACGTCCATTAAAGTGTCAGCCTTAATTATCAGAATTTCATTGCCTTTTGGAGTTTGAGTGGAAGAGTTACAACAGGTGAAATGTCTAATCATGTTCAAGAAGCATATATCTATCTATCTATCTATCTATATAATAGTAGAGAGCACTCACAGTCTTCAAGTATAAATTCACCAAACTTTAATTACCACATCACAGATAGAAACATTTGCTGTCGACGTTTCAGTCCTCACAGGGACCTTTGTCAAGACCACCAGAACAAGACAGGAGAGATGCAAACCCCACTGTGCGGCAATACAGGCCTATAACTACCTAATGCACACCTGAAACTCATTACATGTCTCCACACCCAAACACTTGACGTCATCAGTGTGAGACACTCATGATGCCTCCACATGCTCACAGATGTGCCCAATCACAGAAATTAAAGAGCATAACAGTTACCACTGGCTGCTGCAGCATTCACCATTAACTCCTTGTTCACCAATAATGTCTCATAACAGAGTCAACTAACAAACTGCGATCACACACTTCCAGTATGCGTTCCACGAATACTACCGAAAGTGCCAGGGGGACCAGGAGCTGATTTTTAATTTATCTGATCATTGTCTGACGCAGGCTGAGCGGAAATTACTGTCCAAGAGTTTATCTTTTATTCCTACCTGTAAATGAAATTCTTTTCAGTGGGCAGTTGACCATTACAAGATCGGTAGGAAAATGAGGTTGAAAGAGTTTTTTTCTGGTAAAAATGAACCCTATAATAGGGAAATTTCCTTGTCTTTTAGGAAATCCAGCACTTTTGACCCTGTATCCACCAACCCCAGCCTTAAGATGTTTTTAAGGGTTATAGATGTGGAGAGTAAAGAAAATGCTAAAAATTCTAGGACTTATGACAATTTGAGCCATGAGGAGCATCAAGCATTAATGTCTCCCCAGAATAATACCACAATAGTTATTAATAATACAGATAAGGGTGGTGCAGTGGTGTTGCAGAACTTCAATGACTATGATAGAGAAATTAGGAGACAACTCTCTGATACTAATACTTTTCAAAAAATGAGCTTTAACCCTATGACAAGGATTAAGAGACTGGTTGATGATTGCTCTCGTTGGTTCAGACACAACGGTGGATGAATAAGGACACATACCTTTATTTGTTAGTGAAGCACCCAGTGTGCCCTGTTCTATATATGCTACCAAAAGTGCACAAGGCACTGGTGGATCCCCCTGGTAGGCCGATAATCTCTGCCAAGGGGTCCATCTTACAACTTATAGCGCAATTCATCTACTTTTTTCTTCGGCCTTTAGTCACTAATGCTAAAACTTATTTGAAAGACACAGACCATTTCTTGTCTGATTTAAGAACAATTGGCATTTTATCTCCTGATTGCCTACTAGGTACACTTGATGTATGCTCATTGTACATGGTTATCTCACATGATAGGGGAATAGAGGCTGTGGAGGAAAAATTAACTAATGGTCCATATGAGGGTCCACCAATACATTTTATGATCTCATTGTTGACATTGGTGTTGGAGTTGAACCATTTTCTTTATCAGGGTGACTATTTTGTGCAACAGATGGGTACCACGATGGGCTCGAATTTGGCACCGGCCTTCATGAACCTGTATATGCACAAATATGAACAACAGTATATTTTTGGTACTTATGATGAGAAGCTGGTATACTTTAAGAGATTTATTGACGATGTGTTTATAATTTTGAGGGGTAACGTTGAGTCCTTTCATGCCATGGTACAAAATTTAAATACACTCAATACTCCAAACCATTTCACAGCCTCTGTGGATAAACATAAAGTGAACTTTTTGAATGTTACAGTATGGAATACAGATTTTGGACATAATTATACACTATTCAGGAAACCTACAGAAAGGAACACCTAGCTTTGGGCAACAAGTCACCACCCTGATGCTTTAATCTCAAGTTTACCGGTCTCACAATTTGTTCGGGTGATGCGGAATAACTCTGACCCAGTAGCAAAGGAATTCCAGCTATGTGATTGCCGTGATAGATTTATAGCATGGGGATACAGTAAAAATATAGTAGAGAGCTGCCTCACAAGAGCGAGAAGAATTGTACACGGTGAACAGAGGCCCAAAAGACGTTTGATTGAACCAGACAGAGCAAACTTTGGCCTACACTGTGATACCAATTTGAAAGCCATGCAAAAAGTTATTAGAAAACATTGGCCATTGGTAGCAACCGATCCAAGCTTGAAAATAACATTCAGCAAAATACTGCTGTTGAGTGTTAGCAGAGGTCCTAATTTGAAGGATCTACTATTAAGGACCAATATGCAACCAGCCACTTCAGGAAAGACAAAGTGGCTGATGACAAGTAATGGTTGCTTCAAGTGCCTGGGCTGCACGACCTGCAGATCCCTAATTACTGGCAAAAATTTCTGCCATGCACAAAGTTTTCATTTTTAATAAATTTGCAAAAAAACTCAAAAACACTTTTTTCACATTATGGGGTATTGTGTGTGTACAATTTTGAGGGGAAAAATTAATTGATTCCATTTTGGAATAAGGCTGTAACATAACAAAATGTAGAAAAATTGAAGCACTGTGAATACTTTCCGGATGCACTGTAGGCACCTGACAGTGTTATGTGAAATTGGAGGTCTTTCTGGGTCCCAGTTAAAATCTGCAGCTATGACATGGAAACTTTCTTCTCCAGACATCAAAATGACATCAGTTCTCTCCTCTTTTGTCAAAGCCATCTTCAGTTACCTGCAACAAAAAAAGTGTTGTAACTTTTGAACCATAACTGCTATTTAAAATCTGTTTGCAATAATATACTTTTCAGCAAATTCTGATGTTGTTTGACATGCTACACGACCCCCTTTCCTCTTGAAAAAACTACCTTATATTCAAGATGGCCGATTACTGGAGTATTCAGTTTTCCCATTTCCTGGACAGTTATTGAAACAAAAGGGTTCACTGCGACTTTTGAATCACCCTGTATATACATATGTGAGAGTGATTCCTACAGTAGGTCCCCATGATGTACACTGAATGCCTGATCTCCTCAGGCTCTTACAGTACATTCTGCTGTTCAGTCTCCTGTGCCTTCTAATGACCCCTCTGGTATGCAGAACACCTATATGCATGTTGTCTGTCTATCCACAGTGTGAAAAAGTATTACACTATCAGGCAATTTTTCCATCTCAATTATTTTCAGATTTTGCAACCACTTACCCTGTGGCATATTGAGGTACTTATCTGCCATCCACAGATCACCTGTGGCGAAAGTGTTATTTTAAATTATATGAACTGTCCAACTGATATTTGATTGAATAACATTAGCTGTCCCAAAGAAAGGGTAAGAAAAGGGACGCAGGGCACTGCCTTTTTTTTGATACAAGTATAATAGTATAGTTATGGCATACAATCAGGGCCGGATTAACAATGGGGCGGATGGAGCTGCAGCTCCAGACCCCCCATCAAAATAGGCCCAAAGCAATTGCGCTGTGCTGCTGCTGTAGACAGGAAAAAAAAATTCCTACTATATGAGCCTGCCAAAGTCTGTCTGAGGCGCCGCCCCCAGGTCGCGACCCCCCTTCTCTCCCTACCTCGGCTCCGGCATGGCACAATGGAAGATTCACTTTAGCTAGCCCTGGACCCCCTGCGCCGCATACAGTGATGTCAGGACGTGTGACGTTGCAGAGGCGGCGCTCTAGCACTACCGAGCGCTCTGCAGGAAGCAACTCTGCAACAGCATTGTGACAGCAGAAAGCTGCTCTGAGAAGGCTGTCTGATCTTGGCAAGGAGACTGATCCTCTGGGGTGAGGTGTACCCCTGCTGGCTGTTACGCTGCTTATACAACAAGTAAATGTAATTTAGGCACTGGCATTACCATAAGGATATATATATATATATATATATATATATATATATTTATATTTATTATGCAGAAGAAATGTCCTGCACTCACCCCAACTAATCAGCTTGCCTGGGTGCCACTCCTGAGTAGTATACAGAAATAATATGTAGTGGATGGTGCTCCAGGTCTAGATATCCAATAAATAAATCACAAGCTGGGAGCAATCAGTATATATGCAGTATATATATTTAGATATTGGCGTTATTATAAGGCTTTATAATGTTGTATACGAGAAGGAGAAGTGCTGCCCGCACGCTGCTATTATATATATATATATACATATATATACACACACACACACACACACACACACACACACACACACACACACAGTCCAAACATCGGCATTCAATGGTCCATTGTTCATTCTGTGATTCAGCAGCAGGCATGTACTGCCTGAAGATGGGTGGATAAAGCCTGAAGCGTTGGTAAACTGTCTGTTGGACTATTGGAGTTTGTTGTTGCTGAATGAACTATGGACCACTGACTGCCGATGTTTGGACTGTATGTAATTACTTTTCTGGCACTGTGGTAGCTGAAATTTATAGGAGTGCCTGCTATTCAGCTATATTACACACATTATATATATATATATATATATATATATATAAAAATATCCCCACTTGGGCAGGGAGTGATGTGCACGAACCATAATTCTTTGTAAAGTTCTACATAGCACATTATGGCTGTATAGGAAAAACATTTATCTGGCACAATATAACTGGTGTGTCCATATACATAGTGTATGAATGCGTATATATATATATATATATATATATACACATGATATACTAAGTATATATATATATACTATATACATTATATACTCTGTATCTTATTTATACTGACATAATGATGCTGACGAGTCCCAAGCCACACCTACTGCCTAATATATATATATATATATATATATATATATATATATATATTTATATTTATATATATATATATATATGTGTGTATGTAATGTATATGTGTGTATATAAATATATTTGTATTTATAATATGCTCATATTACATTGTTTTTGCTTGCATTTATTCCTAGGCTTGTTCACCTGTTGGAGCCATGGTGACATGAGATAAAGGTGTGTGCCCAATTTTTCCTGTAGTTTAGCTAGACCTTTAAAACTGCAAGTGAAATTATATGGTTCCACGCCCAACATGTTTCGTCCAGTACTTCGTCACCCTCACAGGATGCAGTGATGTCACACGTCACTCACAGTGCTGTAACTGAGTCAAGCAGCTTTTTTGAATTACCGAAACTCTGTAAAAAGCGGGGGGCATTTCCGTTGCTGTCCGTAGGTATTGTATGTCTGTCCTTAAGTTGTGAGACGGTACCACACTTGCTGTTTTAGACATAGATATACAGTATGTGAGCATATATTTTAACTAAGTAAAGTCTATCATTTACTTACCCACTGGTGCACCCTCCAAATTATCCCTTTATGATTTGATGGTTTTGCCCTTGTTGAGGTGGAGAGGAAGGACCTGCCCACATCTATCACTGCAGTTTATGCACAGGTTCTATTCCCACTCTATGGGTGCCGTGGACACCCACGAGTGGGAATAGTACCTGTTGGTCAGCCAACAGGTGGCCTATCCAGCTTTCGGGATCGCGGCGTCAGTAAGCCCATCCCCTATGTGTGTGTATGTATGTAAATAAATATATATATATATATATATACACAGTGCCTCCGTAAAGTATTCACACCGCCTCACTTTTTCCACATTTTGTTATGTTACAGCCTTATTCCAAGATGGAATAAATTCATTTTTGTCCTCAAAATTCTACATACAATGGGGGGGGGGGGGGTCATACCGAGTTGATCGCTCACTGCTGTTGTTCGCTGCGTAGCGATCATTGAAAAAAGTGGCTAATCTGCGCATGCATATGCACCGCAGTGCGCATGCGCATCGCACGGGTACGAAGTCCATTGTGGTTTTGCACTGGTTCTAGCGACAATTCCAATCGCACAGCCGACCGCAAGGAGATTGACAGAAAGAGGGCGTTTATGGGTGTCAACTGACTTTTTTTCTGGGAGTGGTTCGAAAAACGCAGGCATGGCCGGGCGTTTGCTGGGTGGGTATCTGACATCATTACCATGTCACTCATCGCACAGTATAAGTAACTACAGGGATGGTGTTGTTTTGCACAAAATGTGTTTGCAGGTGCTCTGCTGCACAGGCGTTCACACTCCTGCAAAGTGAAAATACACTCCCCCGTCGGCGGCGACTATGCGTTTGCACGGCTGGTAAAAACTGCTAGCGAGCGATCAACTTAGAATGACCCCCAATACCCCATAATTCCAACGTGGAAAGACTTTTTTTGCAAATTTATTAAAAATAGAAAAACTAAGAAATCACATGTACATAAGTATTCACAGCCTTTGCCATGAAGCTCAAAATTGAGCTCAGGTGCATCCTGTTTTCACTGATCATCCTTGAGATGTTCCTAGTCCTACAGCTTAATTGGAGTTCATCTGTGGTAAATTCAATTGATTTGACATGATTTGGAAAGGCACACACCTGTCTACATAAGGTCCCACACTTGACAGTGCATGTCTGAGCACAAAACAAGCATGAAGTCAAAGGAATTGTCTGTAGACCTCTGAGTCAGGATGTCTCGAGGCACAAAATTGGGGAAGGGTACAGAAAAATATCTGTTGCTTTGAAGGTCCAAATGAGCACAGTGGTCTCCATCATCCGTAAATGGAAGTAGTTTGAAACCACCAGGACTCTTCCTAGAGCTGGCCGTCCGTCTAAACTGAGCAATTGGGAAAGAAGGGCCCTAGTCAGGTAGGTGACCAAGAACCCGATGGTCACTCTGTCAGAGCTACAGCATTCCTCTGTGGAGAGAAAAGAACCTTCCAGAAGGACAACCATCTCTGCAGCAATCCACCAATCAGGCCTGTATGGTAGAGTGGCCAGATGGAAGCCACTCCTTAGTAAAATGCACATGGCAGCCCGCCTGAAGTTTGCCAAAATGCACCTGAAGGACTCTCAGACCATGAGAAACAAAATTCTTTGGTCTGATGAGACAAAGATTGAACTCTTTGGGGTGAATGCCAGGCATCATGTTTGGAGTAAACCAGGCACCGCTCATCACCAGGCCAATACCATCCCTACAGTGAAGCATGGTGGTGCTTCACTGTAGGGATGATATTGGCCTGGTGATGCTGTGAGGATGTTTTTCAGCGGCAGGAACTGGGAGACTAGTCAGTACAGAGGGAAAGATGAATGCATGCAATGACCAGAGACATCAACAAAGTACTGAGCAAAGGCTGTGAATACTTATGTACATGTGATTTCTTTGTGTCTTATTTTTAATAAATTAGCAAAAATCTCAAAAAAAAAAAAAAAACTTTTTTCCCGTTGTCATTATGGGGTATTGTGTGTAGAATTTTGAGGGGAAAAAATTAATTTATTCCATTTTGGAATAAGGCTGTAACATAACAAAATGTGGAAAATGTGAAGCGCTGTGAACACTTTCTGGATGCAATGTGTGTGTGTGTGTGTGTGTGTGTGTGTGTGTGTGTGTGTGTGTGTATATAGATAGATATAGATAGATGTGTGCGTGTGTGTGTGTGTGTGTGTGTGTGTGTGTGTGTGTGTGTGTGTGTGTGTTACTTGCAGCTTGGTTCAATCTGTGTGGAGTCACAGGGCTTTGCACAGAGGACACTAGGGTAAAAGCACACCAAACAGTACAAATAGATATATATTTTTTTCCTTTTCTGTTTTTGTTTAACTTGCTGCTTGGTTCAAACTGCCTGAAGTCACAAGGCTTATAGATGCACATGAACAAAGCACATCAACCAGTACAATTTACACCAGAGAACAGTGCAGCATGCAGCGTTCCCCCTATACACAGTCACTTTGTACAGCACAGCCACTTGCGAGTCCGGAGTCTCAGTACAGCCACTACAGCAGAGTATAAGCACAGCTATCAACAGCGTGCCCCATATACACAGTCACAGCACAGCCACTTGTGAGACCGGAGTTTCAGTACAGCCACTACAGCAGAGTATAAGCGCAGCTATCAGCAGCGTGCCCCATATACACAGTCACAGCACAGCCACTTGTGAGACCGGAGTTTCAGTACAGCCACTACAGCAGAGTATAAGCGCAGCTACCAGCAGCGTGCCCCCTATACACAGTCACAGCACAGCCACTTGTAAGACCGGAGTTTCAGTACAGCCACTACAGCAGAGTATAAGCGCAGCTACCAGCAGCGTGCCCCCTATACACAGTCACAGCTCAGCCACTTGCGAGTCCGGAGTCTCAGTACAGCCACTACAGCAGAGTATAAGCACAGCTATCAACAGCGTGCCCCATATACACAGTCACAGCACAGCCACTTGTGAGACCGGAGTTTCAGTACAGCCACTACAGCAGAGTATAAGCGCAGCTACCAGCAGCGTGCCCCCTATACACAGTCACAGCACAGCCACTTGCGAGTCCGGAGTCTCAGTACAGCCACTACAGCAGAGTATAAGCGCAGCTATCAGCAGCGTGCCCCATATACACAGTCACAGCACAGCCACTTGCGAGTCCGGAGTCTCACTACAGCCAGTACAGCAGAGTATAAGCGCAGCTATCAGCAGCGTGCCCCATATACACAGTCACAGCACAGCCACTTGTGAGACCGGAGTTTCAGTACAGCCACTACAGCAGAGTATAAGCGCAGCTATCAGCAGCGTGCCCCCTATACACAGTCACAGCACAGCCACTTGTGAGACCGGAGATTCAATAAAGCAGAGTATAACGCAGCCATCAGCAGCATGCCCCATATACACAGTCACAGCACAGCCACTTGTGAGACTGGAGTTTCAGTACAGCCACTATAGCAGAGTATAAACGCAGCTATCAGCAACATGCCCCCTATACACAGTCACAGGACAGCCACTTGTGAGACTGGAGTTTAAGTACAGCCACTACAGCAGAGTATACGCGCAGCTATCAGCAGCGTGCCCCCTATACACAGTCACAGCACAGCCACTTGTGAGACTGGAGTTTAAGTACAGCCACTACAGCAGAGTATACGTGCAGCTATCAGCAGCGTGCCCCCCTATACACAGTCACAGCATAGCCACTTGTGAGACCAGAGATTCAATAAAGCAGAGTATAACGCAGCTTTTAGCAGCGTGCGCTAGTGTGAAATGACGCAGAGTTCCGGCTGCAGCGCCTTATATGGAATCCAAGTCCCGCGAAAATACAACGCCAGGAGGATGACGTGCAGCCTCAACGTGGAACCCAAGTCCGTCCGGAATCACAATAGAGGACTAGTATTTAGGGATTTACACAAATTTTCAGGTACATACTGCACTATTTGGCACTAGTGATGAGCGGGTTCGGTTTTACTCGGTTCTCAAAACGGCATCTTCCTCTTTTTGTTGTTTCTAGATTTTGATCCTGGACTATTGAGGATGATGGCCACCTTTTTTGAAAAAGGGAGTGTGTACATATTTGTTTTATCTCATTTTAATTTTTGGAACTTCTCTTTTTTCTGTGTATGTTTTTGTTTTAATAATTGATATGTTGGAGATAACTGGGCATTTAAGTATTGAGAGTTTTCTATTTTTCAAACACATGCATACTTTTACACACACATATATATATAAAAATATATATATATATCATTGAACACACCTCCATATCAGTAGTCACACTCTCGCCGTGCTGGTCTCACCACCTGCACTGGCACACCATAGGCCCATCAGAAATTTCAGCTCCAGGCCCATGAAGACCTTAATCTGGCACTGCATACAATGTATCAATTAGAAAATCTGCACAGTACTGCAGCTGATTAGGCATTTTAACTTTCACTATTGGGGCTCATTTCTTATATTGTATTGAACTTGCCTGTGCTTCAGTTCATGTTTCCATCTGCCCACATATCAAATCAATATTGTATTTGCCATGAGCACTAGTTCATCACAGTCTGCAGCTGTACTGTGTCTGACATGCTAACCTATCTGGCAGTGAGCACTATGATCATTGGCCCTCATTCCGAGTTGTTCGCTCACTAGCTGCTTTTAGCAGCATTGCACACGCTAGGCCGCCGCCCTCTGGGAGTGTATCTTAGCTTAGCAGAATAGCGAACGAAAGATTAGCAGAACTGCTACCAAATAATTCCCTGCAGTTCCTGAGTAGCTCCAGACCTACTCCTAGATTGCGATCACCTCAGTCCGTTTAGTTCCTGGTTTGACGTCACAAACACGCCCTGCGTTCGGCCAGCCACTTCCCCCGTTTCTCCAGCCACTCCTACGTTTTTACCTGGCACGCCTGCGTTTTTTTAGCACACTCCCTGAAAACGGTCAGTTTCCGCCCAGAAACACCCACTTCCTGTCAATCACACTACGATCACTCGAGCGATGAAAAAATGTCGCTCGAGCTTGTGTAAACCTACAAAGTTTTGTGTGAAAGTACTTAGCGCATGCGCGCTGCGTACCATGCGCATGTGCATTTTTGCCGTTTTTTCACTTGATCGCTGCACTGCGAAAATCGGCAACAAGCGATCAACTCGGAATGACCACCATTGTCTCTTACTAGATGTATTTTGATATTGTGGACAATATAATAATTTATTAATATGGATTATCATTGCTTTCTAAAATGCACAGGCTGACTATGCTGATTAAAATGATATGCAACATGACTATGGGGTGAGATGGACTAAGCAGTGATAGTAGTGGAGAAGTGAGCCAGTGGAGAAGTTGCCCATGGCATCCAATCAGCATTGACGTAACATTGACTTAATATTTATAATTTGCATACTACAAAAGTATACAGGACAGGTGATTGGTTGCCATGGGCTCACTTTTCCACTTTTATCACTGCTTAGTACGTCCCCCTATATTCTATGTGCAACTGCAGTTTTATCTACGTATGAAATGGTACATTACAGTGTTGGGGTAGATACACACTATGCAATATAATCTATGAGCGATATCGTATAGTTTTTACCCTCCCGGGCCAGGCCACTGACATAGTGCATACACACAATGCAATATAGCAAGTGATATCGCACAGTGAAGTCATGCTGCGGCTGACCTGAACATGCAGTATCTGATGAAATAGTCAGATTGAACTGTATGTACTGGCGACAGCGGGGGTCGTTAACGACCGAACCGGGAGCACACATCGGCCGTTGTTGGCAACATACACACTGGGCGATATTGTAGACAATAACATTCAGGAGGGTAAAAATTAGCAATATTGATTAAAAAATCTCCTAGTGTGTAGCCACCATTAGAGTCAGTAACCCTGGGAAACAAGTGATCTGAAAGTAATAAGTAATCAATAAATGAAAGTGTGCATTGCACTGCAGAAATTCAAGTGTAATCACGCTCCAGCGGATGGCAAGCTCTCCAAACATCAATAATTTGCCATTGTTGAGAGATATAGGGGATTCCATCCCACGGAGGGGAGGAAGTAAAAGCAACTGAGGAGTTTGTCCATGTTTGATGGTGAAACCATATTACCACTCCCTCACCGAGAATATCAGAAGCCTCTAGATAACCGTTTAGTTTAGTTAACAGTTGTATGAAGACTGCTTTAGAATTAGCATTAGAGGCAAAAATATTGTAAAACAAATACCTAGACACAGGTAACATAATAATATACATAGTAACAGTTTTTGAGGTTGAAAAAAGACAATTTGTCCATCGAGTTCAACCTATTAGTAGGAGTAACTTTGGTGAATGTTTAACTGTTATGTCCTGTTATGTTATTATTAAGTGCATGATTTACCCACCATAACCCTGAATATCCTTATCCATTAGGAATTTATCTAGCCCATTCTTAAAAGCAGTGACCGAGTCCACCATTACTACTTTCTCAGGCAGGGAATCCCAAGTATGTATTGTCCTTACTGTGAAGAGACCCTTCCGTCTCAGAGTGCTAAATTTCTTCTTCTCTAACCTAAGCGAGTGTCCCCGCATCCTTTGTGGTGATCTACCACAAACAGATCCCCCGCTAGCTCTGTGTATTGACCCCTTATATATTTGTAAATATTAATTATGTCCCCTCTTAATCTTCTTTTTTCCAGTGTAAACATAGCCTATAAAGCATTTCCTTGTATTCTAGCGTCACCATCCCCTTAATCAATTTGGTCACCCATCTTTGAAACTTTTCTAGTTCCAGGATATCCTTTTTATAGTATGGTGCCCATAGTTGTGCACAGTATACAAGATGTGGCTGCACCAGTGATTTGTACAATGGGAGTATAACACTCTCATCCCTTGCAACAATTCCACGCTTTATGCATGCTAATACCTTGTTTCCATTTTTTGCTGCATTCCTACTTTGGGTACTACTGCTAAATTTGTTATCAATGTAAACACCTAAATCTTTTTCCAGTACATAATCTCCTAGTTTCTCCCCATTTAGTATGTAGGTAGTATTTATGTTCTTGCTACCAAAGTGCGTTACCTTGCATTTGTCTATGTTGAACTGCATTCTCCGTTTTGCTGCCCATGTTTCTAATATGAATAAGTCATTCTGTAGAGACTTAGCATCCCCCTCCGAATTTATAACCTTGCACAGTTTGGTATCGTCTGCAAAAGTTGACACTGTACTCTCTTGACACACATCTAGATTATTCATGAAAATGTTAAACAATAGTGGTCCAAGTACGGATCCTTGTGGCACACCACTTAGTACTTCAGTCCAATTCGAAAACATTTCATTTACCACCACTCGCTGCTCCCTTTTATCCAACCAATTGCTGACCAAACTGCATATTGTGCTTCCTAGCCCAAGTTCTCTTAATTTGTATATGAGTCTCATGTGATGTACTGTATCGAAAGCTTTGGCAAAGTCTAAAAAGATTACATCAACCTCCTTACCCTGATTAAGATTCGCACTAACCATTTCATAAAAGCCTATTAAGTTAGTTTGACATGATCTATCCTTCACAAATCCATGTTGGTTCCTATTAATAACTTTATTGGTTTTGAGGAACTATCCCTTAAAATACCTTCCAGCACTTTCCCCACTATAGATGTAAGACTTACTGGTCTATAATTACCCGGTTCAGAGTTACTTCCTTTTTGAATAGCTGCACTACTTCCACTATATGCCAGTCTTTGTGGACCTTGCCTGATGTAAGTGAGTCAATGAAAATCAAGTATAGGGGTCTTGCTAATTCGGTGTGTAGCTCCATGAGAACCCTTGGGTGAATTCCGTCGGGACCAGGTGACTTATTAATCTTAAATTTTTTTTAATCGATCTCTGACTACTTCCTCTCTTAAATAAGCATTAAGCAGTGGGACATTATCATTGATGATGTTATGCGTCAATCCCGCCATCTGTTCCTCTCTTGTGAATACTGATGAGAGAAACTTGTTTAATTTTTCCGCTATGTCATTGTCATCTTTGATTAGGACACCCAAATTGCCTTTTAAAGGGCCTATACTCTTTTTCTTTAATCTTTTGCTGTTGATGTATTTTAAAAAAACTTTTTGGGATTTGATTTACTTTTGTTTGCTTTTAGCTTTTTATGTCTATTTTAGACGCTCTGATTTCTTTTTTGCATATTTTGTTATAATCCGTATAGTACTGGAATGAGTCCGCGTTCCCATCTGATTTATACTTCTTGAAAGCTCACCTCTTTTTTGGCCATTATTTCCTGAATCTTTTCATTAAGCCACATTGCGTTGGAATTATTGTTTTTTTTTAATTGAGTGATTATTGAGTTTTTCATTTTAATCAATACAAACATTATACATACACTCTGCCGGAGTATTCTTCAATCATATTTCCAATCCCAACAATACCTTTCAACTACCCCACGCCTCCCCAACATACAATACACAATAATCTCCAACTTCCCCACCCTCCTTCACCCTGCTAAATATATTTCTTGACAGGATCAATACCCTCTTTCAGGAGTATACTAGGATACAATATTTTTTCTTTCCTTCCTTCTACTTTCCTTATTCTACTTCCCTCCTTCCTAAATTCTAACCTACCTTAAACCCATTTATTCATGTTTATATGAAAGGTAAAATTCTGATAGGACGATTTATTTATAATTAACTCAGTCCACAATGGTACCTTTACTAAAGCAAAGTGAAAAACTGTGTAAATTATTAATATACGCAAATCAGTGGTTCCCAAACTGTGTGCCTACGCACCCTGGGGTGCCTCGGGACACTTGAAGGGGTGCCTTGGATTGGTGATCCAGGACCATTTAGAATTATTTATGGTCAATGTAATAGGCAAAACCGGTGCTGGTGTCTGCTAATCATAAAATATGTGGACAAACAGAAGCAAATCTTGTCCCTCACCACACAATTTAACTTATGGATGACATATAAACACAGTTTACTTCATTTAATTTTTCTTTCTAAATTTCTCAATAAGAAGCTTTTGTCCTGGAGGTGCCGTGAAAATAATTCTGATGCTCTAGTGTGCCGTGATTCCAAAAAGTTTGGGACCCACTGACTTAAATACAATATTAAGTGTTTGTTACCTTAGTTCGTTCTCATACCATATGTGCATACGGCCTACTAACTTAAAAAGTGCAAAATAAAAACAAGTGTTCAAATCCTATATACAGTATACTGTAGTGCTCATTCGAGAGATCATACTAAGAATGACCTAATGTAATTTTTATATTTTGTGTGTTGCTCTATAACCACAATTACTATTTTGTGATGTGTGTAAATACATTAAAGCCATGCTAATCTATAATCCCGGGTATTATGAAGGGAGATGTTTTATTTCATACTTTATACCACAGTGATGGCCTTGCAGTTTTTTAAATTTCCAAATGTACACTGTCAAGGAACCACTGCTAACTATCATCTGTTCTTCTCCACTACACCCTCTCTCCTGAAATATTAAACAGGGAAAGGAATAAAGGGAAAAACATAGAAAAGACGAAAAAAATAAAAAAATATCTCCCCCCCCCCTGCCGACACCCCCAGGCCACCAACTCTTATTGCCAACCTTAGCCTGGTCTTTCTACAGGGGGGTACTGACGGGAGAGATGTGTGCTGAGCGATCTTAACACAGACCGTTCAGCACACATCTCTCCCCCCGCTCAGCACAGCGCGATGTGCTGAGCGAGGGGGGCGGATGGGGGGCCGCTCACTGCACACAACGGTGAAGTGAGTGACCCGCTAGATTGAGCCTGCATGCAGGCTCAATCTAGCACCGGCGATAGCGACGAGCGGGGCCACGCATCGTTATCGCTGGGGGGCTTACACACGGCAAATCTGTGCTTAAAATCTAAGCAATCTAGTCAGATTGCTTAGATTTTAAACACGGATCTCTCTGTGTGTACCCCCCTTTTCTCCTCTATCCACTTTTGCTAATGTTATTGTCCACTTATCTACCTTTTGTCTTCTCCATTTTCAAGTTTTAGGTGGGCAAATATTATTAACCTGCATTGCTCCAAACCTAGAGTTTCTCCAGCAGTCCCATTTCTCATAAAATCTACACATGGCATTTCGGGAGGCATACAGGACTCTCTCATGTCTTATAATGTACCAGTGCACTCCATTTAACTACTTTCAGAGGGTTACTTGAAATCCATTCACGAGCAATAATAACTTTGGCCACCATGATAAGGCCTCTTATATGCATATATTCTATTTAATTCAATACCCAGTATACACATTCGCGGGTCTAGTTCTGGTAATGATGGAAGACCCTACATCCCTCCATATTTGTTCCTTTTCTCTTTCCAAATAAATAAAATGTCCTCAAACTACGAAGGTTCATTTTGATGAACTCATCAAAAATGGGAGATAAATATTGTATTCAGTAAATTACTGTTACCATAAGTGTGGAAATAAAACACGTAAGTTCCTCAAAAAAATGTTAAAAGATACTAGACCACCTATGCTAGTTCATCTTTTATGAAATTCCAATGGAACACTCACCTCTTCAAACAGGCAAATAGCTGCGATTCTGAAAGATTTTTATTCTAACTTGGACTCTTCCCCAGAACCCTCCTTTGTTCCTATCTCTGATACAACCTCTACAGAGAGTAATGAGTGTCCTAATCTGCTCTACTCACAATTTACACCTGATATGAGAGACTTCTTGGCAAAACCTATCACGCTGGAGGAGGTGTCTAAGACTATACATTTGTTAAAAATTCGTAAGGTGCCAGACCCGGATGGCTCTGGGGGAGATTTTTATAAATTACACCTCCCTGAGAATCCTGAAACATTAGTAACAGTCTTCAATTGGATTTTAGATAATTAATCACTGCCTCACTGTTTTAATGCAGCCGTCATAAAGGCCATCCCTAAACCTGTAAGAGATTTATCTCTGCCTGGGTCATATAGACCTATCTCCCTAGCAATTCAGATTACAAGCTCTTAAAAATCTTAGCTGACATATTGAAAACTCTCCTTACACACATACAGACAGGCTTCATTCAGGTCCGTCACTCCGTTCTCAATTTGCAGAGAGTTCTTTTGCAATTCAGCATCTTCAGTCAACTTCAAATGATGCCTCCTTTGCTGTGATATTATCGAACGGATGCTGAAAAAGCCTTTGATCTCATATATTGGCCTCACCTCTTTATGACAATGGAGAAATTTGGCTTTCCTAGAAATTTAATTTCCTTTATTCAAACATTAAATGCTGATCCAGTATTACAAATCTCATGTAATGGCCACCTGTCCTCTGATTTTCCAATCAAAACATATACAAGACAGGGTGCCCCTTATTTCTCTTACTCTTTGCTATAGCCATTTAGCCCCTAGCCATAGTGCTTTTAGTCTACCAGAATTTCTGTGGAATTTTGATATCTTAGATTAAACTGTTTGCAGATGACATGTTGTTACTTAATCTCCCCCTGGCAACAACCTTTTAGCTGCAAGTTAGGCAGGCATTCCTTCTTTAGACAATATGGAAGTTATTTATACTTGTTATGATGCCACTTTGAGACTCTCCAATCTGCATACCTGCAGGAAATACATTTTAGGTTGACACACAAGGTATATATGTAGCTCTAATACAACATATACATATTTTATCAAGGGAAACTAGAGAATGTGTGAAATGCCGAATGGTAAATGCCAAATTCGTGCATTGTTTTTGGGACTGCACAAAAGTCAGGTGATTTTGGCATAATATTTAAGGGGTTATAAATGACAACTTCAACCTGTCACTGAGCCTAGATCCAACTGTATGCCTCCTTAGTAATTTTAGTAACTGGAAGCTTGGACACAATAAAAACTTGGTTATTCCACTTCTTATGGTCATCATTGCCCCAGCAAACAAAAACTACTTCTAATATAAGTACTAATACATCTGGCAAGTGGCTCAAGTTATGAGAACAGCAAAAGTTTATACAGGTTGAGTATCCCTTACCCAAAAATCAAAATCCCACATTTTTGGGTCCCCTACCGAGACAACGACACATATATTATGTATATTATGTATATATTGTCAAAGGCAAAAAATATCATGATGCATATGCCTTGTACTAACCCCTCATGCACGTGCCCGCTGCTCGTGCACTCAGTCTGCCGTGCGTGCACATATCCGCAATTTGCGTAAGATCGCTCCGGCGATCACGCGCGTTGTATGCGCATTTACGGTAGAGTTTGTGAGCGTGTAGCGTGCGACTCGATCATAGCATATTTAACCCAAATAGTGTGTTTTGTAGTAAATATTCCCCTAGACAATGTCAGCAAGTATGTTTAGTTTAAACTGTTCCTGGACAGAGAGATTCCTCTCTACATGATAGGAAGGGTCAGACAAAGGTTGAAAGGTGGTGTCTAGTATCCAGCTGTAGGATATTTTAAGGGTAACATTTCGGTGTTGGTTAGGAAAGGATCGCTCGCTCCTGCGTATAGTTATGTACAAATGTAGTTTATGAACATTAACTGTATTTGCTGTAAATTACACATGCGGCGGGAATCCTGAGGATACCTCCCACCAGAGCAGTTGGAGAAAGACACAGCCCACCTGTTCAAATCCACCTATGACCTTTGCTATAATGTGGAGACACATTCCTGTGTCCAATGAACAATGAGATTATAGGGACCATTGTATTGTGAATGTATGTTCTGTATATAAAGACCACCATTGCCTGGCCAGTCACTCACTCTCTCTGAAGGTTTTCTCTCTGAATGCTGAGGGCTTAATCCAGGACGCGCTTGCGAATCATCCCCACGTATGTATATTTCTCTGTAGCCATTTTGTTATCCATTTTGTTCGCTATTTGTTCTCATTGTGTTCTCATTCTGTTCGCTCTTGTTTGCGATTGTTTCACTATTGTTCCTGTATATTTTCTGTTATTCTGTTTAGATTTCCATGTTAGTTTGTAGTGTATAACTTGTATTGTGTTTCCCTTTTTCTCTAAACCATCCACGGCGGTGTTAGAGCTGCTGTGGTTTTTAATTCCAAACCAGGTCTTGTGTTTTCACTGTTTACTGCAAAGGGCTTTTCTTATCTTAGCGTCTCAATTGCTCAAACAGCATACACCTTGTTAAAGGTTTTTAAGCATTACAACATTACAGTATTTGTCTAAAGGTTTAGAGTATAAGCATATTCTTACAGTGTTTATTAGCAAGGTTTAAAAGGTTAACCACTGTGTGTGCGCCCGCTGTGTGTAATCCGTACACTCAGCACAGCGTGTGTACGCCAAGTGCGTACCACGTGCAGGACTCTGTACACAAATAGCGTACAAAGTGCGTAGCACGTGCACGTGGTCTAGCGGCCATAACGGCTCCACGGTATTAGTATATAGCTTTATGTTTAAAGGTAATAATTGACATTATCAATATAGATCTAAATATTTTTTATATATATATTATATATATGTTATCTCAGTAGGGGAGCCAAAAATGTGGGATTTTGAATTTTGGATAAGGGATACTCAACCTGTAATATGATTACTAGAGCTGCTGCCACTTCATGCAGTGTAAGGGACAGAGCAGAGATGCTGCACATGCCCAGTGGTAGCAGCTTCTTCTACTAAGTTTGCTGTGAGTGTGGACCTGAGTTCTAGAGAGAGAAGCTACCAGGAGACAGGAACCTTGCCATGAGGTGAAAGAATGTGTGCTTAGAAAGTGCAGTACTGGTTATATTATGTTTTTTTATTTATTCATTATGGTATGATTAACCATTTTTGAGATGTACTTTAGAGCATATCTTGATGTGGGAGATTCTTCCCCATACCCCTACCCCTCTCCTCATCCTCGTGTGTCTTTAGATTGTAATGTTGAGTATATTGGTGTTTTTTTCCTCCTTTAAAGGGCAGTGGTCATCTATTGTTCCTTAAATGTTTCATATGTTTGGCATGTTACGTTCCACAATACATTATCAGATTTAATTAGACAGTTTTTCCCAAAGGTTTTTTCTGAACTTAAACCACTGGATCTCCTGGATTTCTCTCATGAGCTGCATTGCCTATTGGAGTTCTTCAAGTGTTCCTCTTACAGTGAAATGATCAGAGACTTGAGACATTTAGCTCTTTTTATTATTTTTGTCTGAGTTTCCCACGTTACATTGTGATTTGCTGCATAATCTTTATGTACACTCTTCCTTATGTGACATTTCTGTATAGTTGTATTCTATTGCATTGTGAAACTTTTACATCCACCGCTCCCATTATCTTTGTAAACTGATAATCTTAATAAAAAGTTTAAACAAAACAAAAAAATGTAGAGCTGGAACTCTGGAGACAGCTGAACTGGAGCAGAAGGCAACCGGACTGGAGTTGGCATTGCAACTGAACTGGAAACTGAGAGGCAACTGTAATTGAGCCAGAGTCCAGAGTAATTGTGAGCGTAGCACTTAGGCAGTAACTTCTGTAGAACTGATGTTGCACTGGCATAGAGCCAGTGCAGAGGAATCACTATTATAGAAACAGCTGTACCCCGTTTGGCCGGTAAAGTCAGGTGAAGTCAGGTGACACTTTGGAACATTCTGAGCGGAAAAGATTGAGTCAGATGATCCATTCCAATATGGCGGTTCCCATGCTGGAGCATTGGTGGGGATATTGACATACTAGGTGGCAGAAAGCCATGCTGTGGGAAGTGATGTGCAGAGGAGCAGACCTAAGCACCAGCCGAGACGAACAGTGGAGGAGTAGGTAAACTGGTTTAGCACTTTTGAGTGTGACACATCCTGAAAGAGTTCTCCCACTTTGTGATCATTTGCAGTGACTCACTGGGAAAGCTGTTTAACCACTAACCTGGCATGGTCACATCAGATGTGACCACATCAGGTTGTGCATTCCGTGACATGGATGCATTTGATGCGACTTGTCAGAAAGCTCACAAAGTGGCTGCAGGAAGATTCGCTTTCAGAGGGACCTCTGTTTCCTGGATCTCTCCCCCGCCATTGCCTGCCAGGCTGCCAATCACTTATGATCGGTCAGTCTGACAGCATACCTCACCCAGTGGCTGCAGAGATTAGCAGCCACTGGAGAAATGTAAAAAAAAAGCAGCCCTCACATTCTCTGTGGAGTCTACGGAGGAAGCAGAGAGGATCAGGTGTTGGGAAACTGCAGTTTCAATGGTCACGATGTCCCGACCATTGATGGTCATGATGTACCAACCATTGATGTTTGTACAAATTTTTTTTATTTTTATTTTAATTTAAAGAAAAAATAAAATTGTATTGGATATATTTAAGAAATTAATGTTCTTAGCTTAAATACAGTACATCATAAAAAAGCCACAATTTTTGTGAAAAAATATGAGTTATGCTGTGATTTAGAGGTCTATTTACTAAGCCTTGGATGTAGATAAAGTGGACGGAGATAAAGTACCAGCCAATCAGCTCCTAACTGTCATTTTCCAAACACAGCCTGTGACATGACAGTTAGAAGCTGATTGGCTGGCGCTTTATCTCCGTCCACTTTATCTCCATCCAAGGCTCGGTAAATAAACACCTATGGGCCTAATTCTGATTTGGAGGTAAAGCAAAAAAGTTACTGCTCCTGGATAAAACCATGTTGCATTGTAAATGGGGCAGATATAACATGTGCAGAAAGATTTAGATTTGGGTGGGATATTGCAGCAAGTATTTACCCTGCACAGATAAAATATAAATGTACTGCATTTGCTCCGCTTGCATTGCAACATGGTTTGCTCCAGATACAAAGCTACTTTTTTTGCCTTATATCAAATCAGAATCAGGCCCCTAAATGTCCTGGAGAGCATATGAGTTCATTATAAACCCCATGATATATTTATGGCTCTCACAATTAAGGAAATTTTCCAAGCTCCTGATTCCATTTGAAAATGCATCTCAGTAATTTATTTACTTTATTTAGTAGTTTAGTAAATGCTAAACACTTAGGTGTTGGGCCAATTCGTATTCAGTTTCATGGCCGACCACACGAAGCCGAATCAATAAACCATCGACCAAACACGTTTGGTTTTTCATATACACCTCACAGAACATGGAAAGTTACCAAGAATTTGTATTCTCAATCACTGCCGACATTACACAAACATTGCCGCAAAAGGAGGAATTCATACAGAAATATAACTTTCAAAAACACCTGCTTTTGGCTGGCATGTTGGCCAGGGTTCAGTCTGAGGGAGTCAGGTCTAGTCAGCTCTTGTCCCCCCTCCAGGCACACAAAGGTGAAGGATTAAGCCCAGTGCCATCCACAGCATCGCCCTTCAGTGGGTGGCGGGCTGATAGCCATGTTGTTCAAATCAGAAAAAAATATTGTCCTTTACAGTGGTATTATAGGTCCCAGCAAGCCTCCCCCCGCATGCTGGTAATTAGAGAACCAAAAGTACCAACATGCAGAGAATTAAAGGGGCCTCTGGTGCCTGTAGTTCTATTGTAAAATAAATATTACAATAAAGACAAGACACACACACACCTTAGACCATGGGTCTTCTACCTGTGGCCCTCCAGCTGCTGTGAAACTATACATTCAAGTATGCCCTGCCACAGTTTTGCTATTAAGGTATGCTAAAACTGAGGCAGGGCATGCTGGGATGTGTAGTTCCATAGCAGCTGAAGGGCAGGTTGAAGATCCATGCCTTAGACAGTATAGCTTTAATAAAACATACAAGCACTCTCACACTCACACTTACATATACTTACCTACATCCCACGTAGCCATTCACAACTACTTGTCCATGCAGAAATCCATAGGTCACCTGTAAAAAACCCCAAAAAAACAACACTCACCTGTTTCCAGTGTAGATCGGTCCTCTTCAGTCCATGAATGAATCCCAGGTGTTAAAAAATAACACACTTTTTCCACTCACAGATAATGGATAATTTTCCTCAATAAAAACATGATACTGTATAATTTTTTGTAAAAATTGTTTGATTTGGATCTCTTTATCTACTTTTAGGACTTGTGTGACAAACTGAGGTAGCTTTAGGTTAAATTTCAGTAGGAATTAGAGATGTGCGCCTTGACATTTTTTTTCGTGTTTTGGTTTTGGATTGCTTTTTCCAAAACCGCCCTTGTGTGTTTTTGTTTTTGTTTTTTGTTTTTTTTTTAAACATAAAAACAGCTAAAATCACAGAATTTGGGGGTGTTTTTGTTCCTACAGTATTATTAACCTCAATAACATTAATTTATTAACATTACTATTAACCTCATTAACATTAATTTCCACTAGAGATGTGCGGCGGACACTTTTTGCGGGTTTTGTGTTTTGGTTTTGGATCTTGATCCCCACTCGTGCTTTGGATCTGGATTGGTTTTGCCATCGTGTTTTGGTTTTGGATCTGTATTTTTGAAAAAACCACAAAAACAGCTAAAATCACAGAATTTGGGGGTAATTTTGATCCTACGGTATTATTAACCTCAATAACATTCATTTCCACTCATTTCTAGTCTATTCTTAACACATGACACCTCACAATATTGTTTTTAGGCAAAAAGGTTGCACCGAGGTAGCTGGATGACTTTGCTAAGCGACACAAGTGGGCGGCAAAACACCTGGCCCCTCTAGGAGTGGCACTGCAGTAGCAGAGAGGATGGCACTTTTAATAACTACTGTAGGTCCCAAACAGCACATGATGCAAAGAAAAAAAAAGGTGCACCGAGGTTGCTGGATGACTAAACTAAGCGACACAAGTGTGCTGCACAAACACCTGGCCCATCTAGGAGTGGCACTGCAGTGGTAGACAGGATGGCACTTTTAAAAACTAGGCCCCAAACAGCTCATCATGCAAAGAAGAAAAAGAGGTGCAATGAGGTAGCTGGATGACTAAGCTTAGCGACACAAGTGTGCGGCACAAACCCCTGGCCCATCTAGGAGTGTCACGCAGTGGCTGAATGTCGAAAGTGGCCCGCAATTTTTCGGGCCACCAACAGCATCTCCTGCACACCCCTGTCATTTTAACAAAAATTCTGCACCACCAAATTAATTGTATGTGCAAAACATGGGATGTGCTGGAATTTGCCCAGATGTAATTCACGCACAATATTGGTGTCGTCCAATATCACAAATCCCCAAAGAGAGTCTAAATGGGGTAAGCTATTGTGCGATGATGTCCCTCAGTTTCCGTAAGAGGTTGTCAGTGATGTGCCTCTTACGGAAACTGGTGATACACAGCATAGCCTGCCTAAGAACAAGTTGGCATTTGTTAGATGCTACTACTGGTGCCACTGCTGTTGTTGCTGCAGGAGGCAATACATCTACCCAGTGGGCTGTCACAGACATGTAGTCCTTAGTTTGTCCTACTCCACTTGTCCACATGTCCGTGGTTAAGTGGACACTGGGTACAACCGCATTTTTTCAGGACACCGAGGACACTTTTCTTATTGTCCCTGTACAGTCCGGGAATCGCTTTCCTAGTGAAGTGGAATCTAGATTGGATTTGGTACCGGGGACACACTACCTCCATCAATTGTCTAAATCCCACTGCAGTGGTCTTCCGACTTCCCCTCTGGGATGACGATCGACTCCCAGCAGCAACAACAGCAGCAGCAGTAGGAGGAAGTGGTTCTTAATCTTTCCCTATTTTGTCCTCCAAATTTTTGTTCTCCGTTATTTTTCTGGCATTATATAACAATATGTGGCACAGGAGAGCGTACCCCTACACCACACAGGACAAACCCTGTAAAAATTATTTGGATTAAATATTAATAACCCCTTTAATTGGAGTAAATAATATACAGCACAGGACAGCACCACTGGACTTATACAGCAGCACCACTGGACTGTACTTATATGGAAGTACCCCTGGACTTACATGGCTGCACCACTAGACTGGACTTATATGGCAGTACCCCTGGACTTATACAGCAGTATCCTTGGACTTATACGGCAGTACCCCTGGACTTATACGGCAGTACTCGTGGACTTATACAGCAGCACCACTGGACTGGACTTATACGCCAGTACCCCTGGATTTATACGGCAGTACTCCTGGATTTATACAGCAGCACCACTGGACTGGACTTATACAGCAGTACCCCTGGATTTATATGGCAGTACTTCTGGACTTATATGGCAGTACCCTTGGACTTATACGGCTGCACCACTGGACTGGACTTATACGGCAGCACCCCTGGACTTATACGGCTGCACCACTGGACTGGATTATATGGCAGTACCCCATGACTTATACGACTACACCACTGGCCTGGATTTATACGGCAGTACCCCATGTCTTATACAGCGGTACCCCTGGACTTATAGGCAGTACCCCTGGACTTATACAACTGTACCACTGGACTGGACTTATACAGCAGTACTCCTGTACTTATATAGCAGCATGACTGGACTGGATTTATACAGCAGCACCACTGGATTTATGGCAGCATAGGACACTACCACTGGACTTATTGCAGCACAGGACACCACTACTGGACTGATGCAGAACAACACAGCACCACTGGACTGGACTGGATTTATACAGCAGCACTGGACTTATGGCAGCACAAGACAACACTGAAATGACACAATAGAGCAGGTCACCACCCCACATGACACACCACTTGCCGCACAGACACTGAGGCTACGCTCTCAGGGACTGGAGTGAAAGTGGCAGCGACTCACGGCTCCTTATATGGAATCCAAAACCTGTGAGAATCCGACAGCGGGATGATGATGTTTTGTCTTGTTCTGGTTTCTGAGTCTGACGGGAAGTCCCAAGGCGGACTCGGATCCAGGCTCGGGACGTGATGTTGGGGGGGGGGGGGTTCAGTTCTCAGGCAACCGAACCCGCTCATTTCTAATCTATAGGTTTAATAATTTGCTTTATTAGCGGTCTTTTTAGTGGTAATAGTATCATGCTATGGGGTTGTTTTAAATCAATATTACAACAAAATGCACAGTAAGAAAACCTCTTTTCATGAAAACGTCCATACTGTACTTTGACAATGTCTACATGCTGCTTCCTCAACCCGGCCCAGCCCCTTTTCCAACAAATTTTGCAAAATGCACATCAGTTGGCATGGATAGAGAATCTTACTACATTTTGGAACAGTAGTAAAAAATGTAAGTAACGGCTGTAAAATGGTGCAAAATGTAGTTGTGCCCAACAGAAAGATCAAATCACAATTCAAAGCTGTAATGGAGAGGTCATTTTTATTTTACAGCAACCAAATGTTACATTAAAAGAAAAATCTACAGCCAAAGTTTGGGGGATCCGGTCTGAAGATCGACAGTATCTAGGTCGACAATGTTTAGGTCGACCACTATAGGTCGACTGTCACTAGGTCGACATGGATGGAAGGTCGACAGGGTTTCTAGGTCGACATGTGCTAGGTCGACAGGTCTAAAGGTCGACATGAGTTTTTCACATTTCTCTGACGTCCTAGTGGATGCTGGGACTCCGTAAGGACCATGGGGAATAGCGGCTCCGCAGGAGACAGGGCACAAGAATAAAAGCTTTAGGATCAGGTGGTGTGCACTGGCTCCTCCCCCTATGACCCTCCTCCAAGCCTCAGTTAGATTTTTGTGCCCGAACGAGAAGGGTGCAGGCTAGGTGGCTCTCCTGAGCTGCTTAGAATAAAAGTGTATTTTAGGTTTTTTATTTTCAGTGAGTCCTACTGGCAACAGGCTCACTGCATCGTGGGACTAAGGGGAGAAGAAGCGAACTCACCTGCGTGCAGAGTGGATTGGGCTTCTTAGGCTACTGGACATTAGCTCCAGAGGGACGATCACAGGTTCAGCCTGGATGGGTCCCGGAGCCGCGCCGCCGGCCCCCTTACAGAGCCAGAAGAGCGAAGAGGTCCGGTGAAATCGGCGGCAGAAGACGGTCCTGTCTTCAGACTAAGGTAGCGCACAGCACCGCAGCTGTGCGCCATTGCTCTCAACACACTTCACACTCCGGTCACTGAGGGTGCAGGGCGCTGGGGGGGGAGCGCCCTGAGACGCAATATAAACAGATAATACCTTAGGTTGGCAAAAGAATACATCACATATAGCTCCTGGGCTATATGGATGTATTTTAACCCCTGCCATTTTTACAGAAAAGAGCGGGAGATAAGGACGTCGTGAAGGGGCGGAGCCTATCTCCTCAGCACACAAGCGCCATTTTCCCTCACAGCTCCGCTGGAAGAACGGCTCCCTGACTCTCCCCTGCAGACCTGCTACAGAATCAGGGTAAAAAAGAGAAGGGGGGGCACTATTGGCAGCTAAAAATAATATAAACAGCAGCTATAAGGGAATAACACTTATATAAGGTTATCCCTGTATATATATATAGCGCTTGGTGTGTGCTGGCAGACTCTCCCTCTGTCTCTCCAAAGGGCTAGTGGGGTCCTGTCCTCTATCAGAGCATTCCCGGTGTGTGTGCTGTGTGTCGGTACGTGTGTGTCGACATGTATGAGGAGGAAAATGATGTGGAGGCGGAGCAATTGCCTGGGTTAGTGATGTCACCCCCTAGGGAGTCGACACCTGACTGGATGATCGTATTTAAAGAATTAAGTGATAATGTCAGCACTTTGCAAAAAACTGTTGACGACATGAGACAGCCGGAAAATCAATTAGTGCCTGTCCAGGCGTCTCAGACACCGTCAGGGGCCTAAAACGCCCGTTACCTCAGTGGGTCGACACAGACCCAGACACAGATATTGAGTCTAGTGTCGACGGTGAGGAGACAAACGTAATGTCCAGTAGGGCCACACGTTACATGATCACGGCAATGAAGGAGGCATTGAACATTTCTGACACTACAAGTACCACAAAGAAGGGTATTATGTGGGGTGTGAAAAAACTACCAATAGTTTTTCCTGAGTCAGATGAATTAAATGAGGTGTGTGATAAAGCGTGGGTTTCCCCCGACAAAAAACTGCTAATTTCTAATAAATTATTGGCACTATATCCTTTCCCGTCAGAGGTTAGGACGCGTTGGGAAACACCCCCTAGGGTAGATAAGGCGCTCACACGTTTATCTAAACAAGTAGCGTTACCGTCTCCTGATACGGCCACCCTCAAAGAACCAGCTGATAGAAGGCTGGAAAATATCCTAAAAAGTATATACACACATACTGGTGTTATACTGCGACCAGCAATCGCTTCAGCCTGGATGTGCAGTGATGGAGTCGCGTGGTCGGATTCCCTGACTGAAAATATTGATACCCTGGATAGGGACAATATATTGTTAACTATAGAGCATTTGAAGGATGCATTACTATATATGCGTGATGCACAGAGGGATATTTGCACCCTGGCATCAAGAGTAAGTGCTATGTCCATTTCTGCCAGAAGAGCGTTATGGACGCGACAGTGGTCAGGGGATGCGGATTCCAAACGACATATGGAAGTATTGCCGTATAAAGGGGAGGAGTTATTTGGGGCTGGTCTATCGGACCTGGTGGCCACGGCAATGGCTGGAAAGTCCACCTTTTTACCCCAGGTCACTTCACATCAGCAGAAAAAGACGCCGTCTTTTCAAACTCAGTCCTTTCGTTCCCATAAGTACAAGCGAGCTAAAGGCCACTCCTTTCTGCCCCGGGGCAGAGGAAGAGGAAAAAGACTGCACCATGCAGCCGCTTCCCAGGAGCAGAAGCCCTCCCCTGCTTCTGCCAAGTCTTCAGCATGACGCTGGGGCTTTACAAGCAGATTCAGACATGGTGGGGGCCCGTCTCAAGAATTTCAACGCGCAGTGGGCTCACTCGCAAGTGGACTCCTGGATTCTACAGGTAGTATCGCAGGGGTACAAACTGGAATTCGAGGCGTTTCCCCCTCGCCGGTTCCTGAAGTCTGCTCTACCAAAGTCTCCCTCCGACAGGGAGGCAGTTTTGGAAGCCATTCACAAGCTGTATTCCCAGCAGGTGATAATCAAGGTACCCCTCCTACAACAGGGAAAGGGGTATTATTCCACGCTGTTTGTGGTACCGAAGCCGGACGGCTCGGTGAGACCACCTCGGGTCTTTACCAAGGTAATGGCCGAAATGATGATTCTTCTTCGAAGAAAAGGCATCTTAATTATCCCTTACTTGGACGATCTCCTGATAAGGGCAAGGTCCAGGGAACAGTTAGAAGTCGGAGTAGCACTATCTCAGGTAGTGTTACGTCAGCACGGGTGGATCCTAAATGTTTCAAAATCGCAGCTGATTCCAACGACACGTCTACTGTTCCTAGGAATGATTCTGGACACAGTCCAGAAGAAGGTGTTTCTCCCGGAGGAGAAGGCCAGGGAGTTATCCGAGCTAGTCAGGAACCTCCTAAAACCAGGCCAGGTGTCAGTGCATCAGTGCACGAGGGTCCTGGGAAAAATGGTGGCTTCTTACGAAGCGATTCCATTCGGAAGATTCCATGCAAGAACTTTTCAGTGGGATCTACTGGACAAATGGTCCGGATCGCATCTTCAGATGCATCAGCGGATAACCCTGTCGCCAAGGACAAGGGTGTCTCTTCTGTGGTGGCTGCAGAGTGCTCATCTACTAGAGGGCCGCAGATTTGGCATTCAGGATTGGATCCTGGTGACCACGGATGCAAGCCTGAGAGGCTGGGGAGCAGTCACACAGGGAAGAAATTTCCAGGGCTTGTGGTCAAGCATGGAAACATCTCTTCATATAAACATTCTGGAACTAAGGGCCATTTACAATGCCCTAAGTCAAGCGAAACCCCTGCTTCAGGGTCAGGCGGTATTGATCCAATCGGACAACATCACGTCAGTCGCCCACGCAAACAGACAGGGCGGCACGAGAAGCAGGAGGGCAATGGCAGAAGCTGCAAGGATTCTTCGCTGGGCGGAAAATCATGTGATAGCACTGTCAGCAGTGTTCATTCCGGGAGTGGACAACTGGGAAGCAGACTCCTCAGCAGACACGACCTCCACCCGGGAGAGTGGGGACTTCACCCAGAAGTCTTCCACCTGATAGTAAACCGTTGGGAAGAACCAAAGGTGGACATGATGGCGTCCCGTCTAAACAAAAAACTAGACAGATATTGCGCCAGGTCAAGGGACCCTCAGGCAATAGCGGTGGACGCTCTGGTAACGCCGTGGGTGTACCAGTCAGTGTATGTGTTCCCTCCTCTGCCTCTCATACCAAAAGTACTGAGAATCATAAGAAGGAGAGGAGTAAGAACTATACTCGTGGTTCCGGATTGGCCAAGAAGGACTTGGTACCCGGAACTTCAAGAGATGCTCACGGACGAACCGTGGCCTCTACCTCTGAGAAAGGACCTGCTCCAGCAGGGGCCTTGTCTGTTCCAAGACTTACCGCGGCTGCGTTTGACGGCATGGCAGTTGAACGCCGGATCCTGAGGGAAAAAGGCATTCCAGATGAAGTCATCCCTACCCTGGTCAAGGCCAGGAAGGACGTAACCGCAAAACATTATCACCGCATTTGGCGAAAATATGTTGCGTGGTGTGAGGCCAAGAAGGCCCCTACAGAGGAATTTCAACTGGGTCATTTCCTCCATTTCCTGCAAACAGGACTATCTATGGGCCTAAAATTAGGGTCCATTAAGGTTCAAATTTCGGCCCTGTCGATTTCTTCCAGAAAGAACTGGCTTCAGTGCCTGAAGTTCAGACATTTGTAAAAGGGGTACTGCATATACAGCCTCCTTTTGTGCCTCCAGTGGCACCTTGGGATCTCAATGTTGTGTTGAGTTTCCTAAAGTCACATTGGTTTGAACCACTCACCACTGTGGACTTAAAATATCTCACATGGAAGGTGACGATGCTGTTAGCCCTGGCTTCAGCCAGGCGTGTGTCAGAATTGGCGGCTTTATCATATAAAAGCCCTTACTTAATTTTTCATTCTGACAGGGCAGAATTGAGGACTCGTCCTCAATTTCTACCTAAGGTGGTTTCTGCATTCCACATGAACCAACCTATTGTGGTACCTGCGGCTACTAGGGACTTGGAGGACTCCAAGTTGCTTGACGTTGTCAGGGCCCTGAAAATATATGTTTCCAGGACGGCTGGAGTCAGAAAATCTGACTCGCTGTTTATCCTGTATGCACCCAACAAGCTGGGTGCTCCTGCTTCTAAGCAGACGATTGCTCGTTGGATTTGTAGTACAATTCAGCTTGCACATTCTGTGGCAGGCCTGCCACAGCCAAAATCGGTAAAAGCCCATTCCACAAGGAAAGTGGGCTCATCTTGGGCGGCTGCCCGAGGGGTCTCGGCTTTACAACTTTGCCGAGCAGCTACTTGGTCAGGGGCAAACACGTTTGCTAAATTCTACAAATTTGATACCCTGGCTGAGGAGGACCTGGAGTTCTCTCATTCGGTGCTGCAGAGTCATCCGCACTCTCCCGCCCGTTTGGGAGCTTTGGTATAATCCCCATGGTCCTTACGGAGTCCCAGCATCCACTAGGACGTCAGAGAAAATAAGATTTTACTTACCGATAAATCTATTTCTCGTAGTCCGTAGTGGATGCTGGGCGCCCATCCCAAGTGCGGATTGTCTGCAATACTTGTATATAGTTATTGTTACAAAAATTCGGGTTATTATTGTTGTGAGCCATCTTTTCAGAGGCTCCTTTTCGTTTTATCATACTGTTAACTGGGTTCAGATCACGAGTTGTACGGTGTGATTGGTGTGGCTGGTATGAGTCTTACCCGGGATTCAATATCCTTCCTTATTATGTACGCTCGTCCGGGCACAGTATCCTAACTGAGGCTTGGAGGAGGGTCATAGGGGGAGGAGCCAGTGCACACCACCTGATCCTAAAGCTTTTATTCTTGTGCCCTGTCTCCAGGGCCGGATTAACAATGGGGCGGATGGAGCTGCAGCTCCAGGCCCCCCTATCAAAATAGGCCCACAGGATCCCCTGCTGTTGGTAACAGGAAAAAATGTTTTTCCTATTACAGCACATCAGCAGCACTAGACAGCCTCAGAAGTCCTCCCTGCGCCGAAAGATTTCTCTGCTTCTCCCCTGCGCCATGATCTCACACAGGTGCCGCGCCTCCCCTCCACTGGGTACAACAGCAGCAGCCAGCGCTGTACTTGCCTGCCAGGTCGCAAGGTGACAGTCCTGTGACCCCTCTGCCGTCCCGGCTAGTGGTGCTTGCTAAATGGTAGGGTTTCCCCCCCTCCGTCCACCCCCCAAGAGGGCGTGGTCACGGGTCCGTGATTAGGCCACGCCCCTAACTTTTCCTGGTTGGTCTGTCTGCTCCTGCTCTGTCGGCATAGCTCAGTGACTGGGGAAAACGGGGGAAAGTGAGAGGGCTGTGGGGAACAGGGTATATGTGTTGGCCCTTCCAGGCAGGAGGTGTGTGTAGGGAATGGGGTGAACTGGGTGGCTGAGTGTGTGTGTATGGTGACACTGGAGGGGAAATGCTGTGTGGAAGAGGGGGGGGGGGAGCTGGGAAAAACAGTCTTTTTGTGTGTATGTATTTGTATGTGTAGGGACTGGGGAACAGGGGGGGGGTGTACTGGGGAACAGGCTTTGTGTGTGTATGTAGGGACTGGGGAACAGGCTTTGTGTGTGTATGTAGGAACTGGGGAACAGGCTGTGTGTGTGTGTGTGTGTGTGTGTGTGTGTGTGTGTGTGTGTGTGTGTAGGGACTGGGTAAACAGATTGGGCGTGTGTAGGGAGTGTGTGTGTGGTGATATGGGCATGTTGGTGGGGTTGGTTGCATGCACGTCTATGGACGCTCAGTCCATGTGCATTCGGCTGCACTATGTGCACTGGGAGGGGCAGCGTTGGAGTGTTGGGGGGGTCGTTGCTCGTCCAGCTCAGGGGATCCTGCCAGTGGCGGTTTTAGGTGCGGGCTAGCAGGACGGGCACCCGGGTCACTGTGGCCTGAGGCCCCTGCCAGTGCCATCAGCACCCGTCTGCTGCCTGCACCACAGTGCCCCTCACCGCTTCCTGCTCCGGCCGGCCGCCCCCCATCCTGGCCACTTCACACTGCCTGCACCCCACCGCGGGAGTATGACAAGAACATAGAGCCGGGGGACCACAGGCGCCGAATGGTGAGTGACGGCTAGCTAGCGCAATTTGTATAATGGGCTACCTGTTGCTATGTGTATAAGGCGCTACCTGGTGCAGTTTGTATAACAGGCTCTACCTGGCGACACGTGTATAAAAGGGGCTCCACCTAGCATAACGTGAATAAAAGAAATGGGTTCTACCTGGCATAACGTGAATAAAAGGGGCTCTACATGGCGTATTGTGTATAAGGGGCTCTACCCCTAGTCACAACCCCACTGTTGCTGGTCAACCCTCTGCTACGGTACACAGAAGGCCCTTCAGAAATTTCAGCTCCAGGCCCATGTGGTCCTTAATCTGGCACTGCCTGTCTCCTGCGGAGCCGCTATTCCCCATGGTCCTTACGGAGTCCCAGCATCCACTACGGACTACGAGAAATAGATTTATCGGTAAGTAAAATCTTATTTTTTTTTCTTTTTTTGAATTTTTTCATACTTAATGATCCACGTGGACTACGATTGGAATGGTAATCTGTGCCGAGCGAAGCGGCAGCGGAGCGAAGGCACCATGCCCGAAGCATGGCGAGCAAAGCGAGCCATGCGAGGGGACGCGGTGCACTAATTTGGGATCCCGGTCACTCTACGAAGAAAACGACACAAAAAAATAATCCTCATGTCGACCTTTAGACCTGTCGACCTAGCACATGTCGACCTAGAAACCCTGTCGACCTTCCATCCATGTCGACCTAGTGACTGTCGACCTATAGTGGTCAACCTAAACATTGTCGACCTAGATACTGTCGATTTGATGAACCACACCCAAAGTTTGGAAGGTTTAAATAATGAAAATAACTGTCTTCCGCTTTAAATCCTTGTTCTTATAACCGCCACGTTATTGTATAATGAAGGACTGTTTGTCAAGTGCACATATACTATTGCTTTATGTAAACACAACAAAAAAACAAAAAGTGCTATTTCTCCCTATGAGTTCTTGAGTAACTTTGAACCAATTTTAAGGACACAGTAATATCTCCCTGCGTCACAGTCTCTACTATCTTCTCCAAACATTTGTTATCTCGGCTACTGTTGACTCCATCATTTCTTGACTTCTAGCAACTTTTGAAAACTGAACATTCAGATGCATCCTAAAAAGTTTAAATGTTGCACAGCAATAGAAACTGTTATTCCAAACGGGTGGCACTTGATATGCTGGCTGTCGGGATCCCGAGTACCGGCATACCGTATTAGACCCATTCCAAACAATACAGAGACTAAAATACCAATTACAGGGGCTATCTTTCTTGCTTTCTTCACTTCTGGCAAAAAACAATTAATTTTCTTTGTACATTTATAAATTGTAAATTCTCTTCATGAATTTTCTCAGTTACTTTTCAAGTAAGTTCAAGCTTATTTACATAATTATTATTATTAATTTATAAAGTCGCAGAAGGGTTCCATGGTGTATTAGGGGAATATGTATACAGTAGCTGTATTGCCCAGTTTTGCCTGGTCTTTATCCACATCATCCCCCATCCCCCCACATTTCTTCTCTATTACTGCCCCACACTTTCTTCTGTGACACTGGTGGCAGGAGGCAGAGTATGTACCAACCATCCATTATAAAGTGATTACATAATTAATATCAGCGGATAACAATTGAAAAGTGGATAGTTAGCTCTTGGTGGTACCCACCACCTCCACTAGAAGGTATAGTCTCAAGGACTTAGTTTCTCCTCCTTAAACAAGGTGTCCTGCAGGAACGATTTCTAGCGAGAACAAACAATTAGAGGGGTAATTTAGAGTTGATTGCAGCAGCAAATTTGTTAGCAGTTGGGCAAAACCATGTGCACTGCAGGGGGAGGGGGGGGGCAGATATAACATTTGCAGAGAGAGTTAGATTTGGGTGGGGTGTGTTCAAACTGAAATCTAAATTGCAGTGTAAAAATAAAGCAGCCAGTATTTACCCTGCACAGAAACAAAATAACCCACCCAAATCTAACTCTCTCTGCAAATGTTATATCTGCCCCAGCTGCAGTGCACATGGGCCCTCATTCCGAGTTGTTCGCTCGTTGCCGAGTTTCGCTATATTGCGATTAGTCGCTTACTGCGCATGCGCAAGGTTCGCAGAGCGCATGCACTTAGTTATTTTACTCAAAAGTTAGGTATTTTACTCACGGCATAACGAGGATTTTTCATCGTTCTGGTGATCGGAGTGTGATTGACAGGAAGTGGGTGTTTCTGGGCAGAAACTGGCCGTTTTATGGGTGTGTGCGGAAAAACGCTGCCGTTTCTGGGAGAAACGCGGGAGTGGCTGGAGAAACGGGGGAGTGTCTGGGCGAACGCTGGGTGTGTTTGTGACGTCAAACCAGGAACGAAACTGACTGAACTGATCGCAGTGGCAGAGTAAGTCCCGAGCTACTCAGAAACTGCAAAGAAATTTCTATTCGCAATTATGCAAATCTTTCGTTCGCAATTCTGCAAAGCTAAGATTCACTCCCAGTAGGTGATGGCTTAGCGTGTGTAATGCTGCTAAAAGCAGCTAGCGAGCGAACAACTCGGAATGAGGGCCATGATTTTGCCCAACTGCTAACAAATTTGCTGCTGTGATCAACTCTGAATTACCCCCTGGGTCGTATTGATGCTTTGCACAGGAGGGGAAGGAAACATCATTTTCACCTATGCAGCACTTACGCACTGATGTGTATGGTGGACCTCTCATGGCTGTGCGAGGTCCACTGTACCAGCGCTCAAGTAAGGATAAACACAGAATACTACTTACACCAATATACTTGTCACTTTGCTAGGATGATCTACAGGTCCTGTGGGAAGAGCAAAGCAGCCTACTTACCCTAATGAACAGATTAACATTTGGTACAGCAATTAACTTTTCTCTTACGTCCTATAGGATGCTGGAGTCCACATTAGTACCATGGGTATAGACGGGTCCACCAGGAGCCATTGTCACTTTAAGAGTTTAAGAGTGGGGGCTGGATCCTCCCTCTATGCCCCTCTTACCAGACTCAGTTTACAAAATGTGCCCGGAGGAGCCGGTCACAGCTAGGGGAGCTCTCCTGAGCTTACCTAAAAAAGTTTAGTTTAGAGTTTATTATTTTACAGGGAGGCTATTGCCAGCAGCGTGGGACTAAGGGGGGAGCAGTGTCCACCCTGCGGGTTCTGAGCCACTGTCTCCACTGACTGGACACTGAGCTCCAGAGGGGTCTGATCGGTCTCCGCCACAGGGGAACTGCTCGCCCCAGCATAATGCCACCAACCCCTTACAGAGCTGAAGTGAGTGGTGAGTTAGTCACCAACCCCCCTAGCAAGCGGGGGGCCGGTGTGAAGATGGCGGCAAATGGGGATGGAGCGCGGTATTAACCACGCTCCTGGACGGTACCAGAGGCACACAGTGCGGCGCTGTGAGGGGCGCCCTGGGCCAGCGCTTACCCCACACACTGGTCAGCAAGCCTGTCGGGGTTCCAGGGATCTCAGCCAGCAAAACTCCTCAGGCCAGTTTAAAAATCAGAATAGCAGGAAGAGAGCGCCATTAAGGGGGCGGAGCTTCTCCTCAGTGCGGACCCTGTAGCGTTCTAGCGCCATTTTCCTGCATGCAGAGGCTGAAAGGAAGGAACTGGTCCCTCCACAGCATCTCCAGCTTACTGTATAACGGTACCAGGGGGTTGTAGAAGGGAGGGGAGGCTGATATATTGACTTTGTGTCCTATCAAGGAACACAACTCAGCGCAGATAAGGGTTTTTCTCCTTGCTAAAAGTGCTGGTGTGGGTTGGCTTCAATCTCTGTCTCTCTTTTGCCATTCTGGGGGGGGGGGGACACTCTGTCTTACCCCCACGTGTGTGTGTGTGTGTGTGTGTGTGTGTGTGTGTGTGTGTGTGTGTGTGCGTGTGTGTTGTGTTTGATGGTCACCTGTAGTAATGTCCAGGGATACAGTGTCATATGCTGCAGAGGATTTATCCTCCCAGGATGATCCCATTCCATGTAATCAGGTTGGCACTAGTTTAGCACAGATTCCAGCAAGGGAACCAGAGTGGTTTTCCTCTATCAAGACTTGGATTTCTTAGATTTGTGACAGGGTTGCCAGTAATGAATCTGCAACCCAGGTATTGCAGTCCTCTATGGCTGTATGGCCCTTGTCTGGTACCTCGGGTCACCCCACTACATACCCCCACAAATGTGCGCTTGTGCAGGTAAGACAAGACGATACGGATACCGATTCTGACACTAAAGATGGTGATGGGGATGTGTGCGGGGGTCCGCATCTCTTGCAAGGGGGGTGCAATTATTGATAGAGTCTATCAGGGATGTGTTAACTGTTAATGATACCACACCTGAGTAGGTTGAGGAGGCTTTCTTCACTGAAAACAAGAAAGCCTCACTAACCTTCCCTGCGTCAAAGGAGCTGAATGCTATATTTGAAAAGGCCTGGGTGAACCCTAAAAAGAAGTTTCAGATCCCTAAGAGGATTCTGGTAGCTTTTCCTTTCCCTGAGGAGGATAGGAAAAAGTGTGAAAACCCGCCGATTGTTGACGCATCTGTATCCAGACTCTCAAAAAAGGTAGTTTTACCTGTACCGGGATCTACTGCCTTAAAGGAGCCGGCAGATAGGAAAATTGATCATACACTGAAATCAATGTACACTGCTTCGGGGGCCATATTACGCCCCACTATTGCTAGTGCATGGATTGCAAAGGGTATAGTGAAGTGGTCGGCTGCCTTAATGGAGGATTTGGATACGATGGATAGGGATGACGTTGCATTATATTTACGCAACATTCATGAATCTGCAGGTTTTATCACAATAAACAAGAAAAAGCGCTGGGAAACTGGATAGAAATATACTAGCAATTTTAATAATGTATTAAACATTCATGTGTACTGTTGCAACAATTATTAAAACAAAAGTGTATCTAATTAAAATTTAGGGCATGATATAGCACTGCAAAAAAGTTTAAAAAGTCCCATATGTTTAGTATGGATTGTATATTGTTGGCCGGTACTCAAAAGAGCCAGTTCATCCCCAAGATTAGTGCCACAGTCCAGGAACAATTTTAAGCGAATGATATATTACCAACTGCAGTTAGATTGACCTTGCTGGCTTGGTTCAAGATGCCACTTGGTCCGATTAGTCGCTCAGGTCCAAAATTTGCAGGTGCTCAATTCGCTGATGGCAGGGTTCCTATATCCGACTTCTAGGCGTTTGTAGGGGGATGAGGTATCAGAGTCCAGCCAATCCACCGACGCGTTTGAAAAAGCTGTGCCAAACAGCGAAACGCGTCGGTGGATTGGCTGGACTCTGATACCTCATCCCCCTACAAACGCCTAGAAGTCAGATATAGGAACCCTGCCATCAGCGAATTGAGCACCTGCAAATTTTGGACCTGAGCGACTAATCGGACCAAGTGGCATCTTGAACCAAGCCAGCAAGGTCAATCTAACTGCAGTTGGTAATATATCATTCGCTTAAAATTGTTCCTGGACTGTGGCACTAATCTTGGGGATGAACTGGCTCTTTTGAGTACCGGCCAACAATATACAATCCATACTAAACATATGGGACTTTTTAAACTTTTTTGCAGTGCTATATCATGCCCTAAATTTTAATTAGATACACTTTTGTTTTAATAATTGTTGCAACAGTACAAATGAATGTTTAATACATTATTAAAATTGCTAGTATATTTCTATCCAGTTTCCCAGCGCTTTTTCTTGTTTATTGTGATTTTGGTTGTGGGGTCTAACTAACCCTGTTATATTAGCTGCTATAAGAAAAGCAACTCACTACGAGCGCTAAAGGTAATTACTTAGTAATTCCATCTTTTGCATTCTGCAGGTTTTATGGTAGAATCCATGAAAGACCTGGGTTCCATGGCTGCGGGAATTTTTCCATGTCAGTTTCAGCTCGTTGGGGGACTGTGGCTGCGCCAGTGGTCAGCCGACGCGGAATCCAGAAGAAGTGTGGAGTCACTACCCTATACAGGTCAGGCTCTCTTTGGGGAAGCTCTAGACGCGTGGATATCTACCGCTACAGCGGGTAAGTCTCTGTATCTTCCCTCAGCAGCACCTGCTCTGAACAAATCCTTTTCCTCAGCTGCGCAGCAGTCCTTTCGGCCGAACAAGACCAGAAAGGCCAGATCATCCAATACCTTCTTCAGGGGAGGTAAGGTTAAGTCCAAGAAACCTGCCGCTGCAGGTTCTCAGGAACAAAAGCCTGCTTCAGGTACCCTAAAGTCCTCCACATGACGGTGGACGGGATGGCCCGGAGGTGGGGCCTGTGGGAGCGAGACTCAGACAGTTCTGTCATGTCTGGATATCGTCCGGCCTGGATCCCTGGGTGGTAGATATTGTGTCTCAGGGATACAGGTTGGAATTTCAAAGTCTCCCTCCTCATTGTTTTTTCAAGTCGGGCTTACCAACTCTGTTGGAGGACAGCACAGTGCTTCAAGACGCTGTCCAAAAGCTGGTGGAGGCACAAGTCATTGTGCCGGTACCACCACTCATGCTGACAAAGGGTTACTATTCGAACCTTTTCGTGGTACCGAAACCGGATGGTTCGGTCAGGCCCATTCTGAACCTAAAATCATTGAACCCCTTTCTAAAGGAGTTCAAGTTCAAGATGGAGTCTCTCAGGGTGGTGATATCAGGTCTGGAAGAAGGGGGATTCCTGGTATCACTGGATATCAAGGATGCATACCTTCACATTCCGATTTAGCTGCCGCACCAAGCTTATCTCCGCTTCGTATTACTGGACTGTCATTTTCAGTTCCAGGCCCTGCCATTCGGCCTCTCCACAGCGCCGAGGGTGTTTACCATGGTGATGGTGGAAATGATGATGCTACTCCGCAAGCAGGGTGTGAACATCATTCCTTATCTGGACGATCTCCTGATAAAGGCATCATCCAGGGAAAAGCTACTGCAGTCCATTGTTCTCACAACGAGGCAGCAACAGAGTCACGGGTGGATTCTGAATTTTCCAAAGTCACATTTGGAACCAACCTAGAGATTGTCATTTCTGGGAATGATCCTGGATACGGAAGTGCAGCGGGTGTTTCTTCCACGGGTGATCCAATCCATGGTCCGGGATGTCTTAAAGCCACCCAGGGTGTCGGTTCATCAATGCATTCGCCTATTGGGAAAGATGGTGGCCTCCTACGAGGCTCTCCAGTACGGGAGGTTTCATTCTTGGACCTTCCAACTGGACCTCCTGGATAAGTGGTCGGGATCTCACCTCCACATGCATCAGAGAATTCATCTGTAACCAGGGGCTAGAATTTCACTCCTCTGGTGGCTCCAATTGCCTCACCTCCTGGAAGGCCGCAGGTTCGGGATTCAGGACTGGGTCCTGCTAACAATTGATGCGAGCCTCCAGAGCTGGGGAGCAGTCACTCAAGGGGTGACCTTCCAAGGACGGTGGTCAAGCCTGGAAGCCGACTGCCCATCAACATTCTGGAACTAAGAGCCGTCAACAACGGTCTTCTTCAGGCGGCCCCTCTTCTAAGAAACAGGGCCATTCAATTACAGTCGGACACCATAACAACGGTGGCTTACATAAACCAACAGGGCGGAACGAAGAGCAGAGCGGCAATGTCAGAGGTGACAAGAATACTCCTCTGGACGGAAAAGCACACGTTGGCGCTTTCAGCCTTCTTCATTCTGGGAGTAGACAACTGGGAAGCAGACTTCCTCAGCAGACACGATCTCCATCCAGGAGAGTGGGGTCTCCATCCGGAGGTGTTCAAGGAAGTAACAGATCTTTGGGGTCTACCCCAAATAGACATGATGGCCTCTCGTTTCAACAAAAAGCTTCGGCATTAATGTTCCAGGTCGAGGGACCCACAGGCAGTGGCAGTGGATGCCCTGGTGTGTCCATGGGTGCTCCAGTCAGTGTACGTGTTTCCACCTCTCCCACTAATTCCAAGAATCCTAAAGCTCATAAGGAGAACAAGGGTTCAAACAATCCTCATTGCCCCAGACTGGCCAAGAAGGGCTTGGTACCCGGATCTTATGAATTTACTACAAGAAGAGCCGAGACCTCTTCCTCTTCGGGAGGACCTGTTACAGCAGGGGCCGTTCGCCTATCAAGACTTACTGCGGCTTTTGCTCTTTGTAAGGGCTTGTATTTTAAAGTGCTGCTTGGATTTGTAAGTGTGAGTTGGTAACAGAAAAAGGTGAGTTAGAATACAGAAAAAGGTGAGTTTTATAATACACAATCAGGAACACAAATTTGCAGTTCCATTAAACCTCTGGTGAGGCTGCAAGGGGCTAACTTTGTGAGTGACTGAGAGGGTCTCTTACTTGGAGTAGCAGAGGGGCTGTGATAGTGCGTGTGTGAGGGGTGTTTTTTTTTTTTCTTCTTTAGCAGGAGCTGGAAGCTGAGTGAAAAGGAGGTGCAGTGAGCTGAAACAACTGCTAAGTGGAGTATAGCAGTTGAGAGAGTACTACGGCTGCATAAAAGTGAAGGACCAAGAACCACACAAAGATAGATAAGTATAAGCCAGCTTAATTATTGTATAAGTGAGATTGTTTGTCTTCTACTTTTTATTTTTGCTGCTTTTTCTTTGAGAGTAACAGGGAGTTAGACCTTACAAACAATATGGGAGGGGCTGTGATTGGGGACCTCACTCAGTGCATGTCGTGCAAGATGTATGCACACCAGAAGCTACCGGCCCAGTGTGATTACATCTGCACGAGGTGTGTGCCAACGGTTGCCCTGGAAGCCCAGGTAACTGATCTAGAGCAAACCGTTACGCAACTGAGGGAGATTCACAATCTCGAGCGAAGTTTAGACAGAACGGTGGAGGAGTTGCTGGAGGGGTCACTGGTAGAAGAGGATGATGATCAGGTAGCCAGCTGGGTCACAGTTAGAAGGAAAAAAAAGAGGGGGAGGCTCGACATCTCTGAACTATCAAACCCGAACAAATTTGCCCGACTGGACGAGGAATCGGAGGATGATAGTGAAGAAATGACGGTGCCGGAGGAGACTGCTCCCTCTAGCATCCAGAGGAGCGGTCCCTCTGGTGCGGTTGGGATAAAAGATAGTGAGGTACCTAGTCAGGTGGTGGTGGTAGGGGATTCTATCATCAGGAAGGCAGATAGGGCAATCTGCTACCGGGACCGTGATCGCCGTACAGTCTGTTGTCTCCCGGGTGCTCGGGTACGACACATCGCGGACCGGCTAGATAGATTGTTGGGAGGGGCTGGGAAAGACCCGGCGGTCTTGGTGCTCGTTGGCACCAATGACAAAGTTAGCGGAAGGTGGGATGTCCTTAAGAAAGACTATAGGGACTTAGGAAAGAAACTGAAGGCAAAGACATCTAAGGTAATATTCTCGGAATTATTACCCGTGCCACGCGCTAGTCCAGGGAGGCAGAGGGAGATTAGGGAGGTAAATGTGTGGCTTAGGGATTGGTGCAGGAAAGAGGGGTTTGTGTTCCTGGAACACTGGGCGGACTTCTCAGTCAGGCGCCATCTCTTTTGTCGTGACGGATTGCACCTGACTGAGGAGGGGGCAGCGGTGCTGGGGGGAAGGATGGTTAGAAGGTTGGAGGAGATTTTAAACTATGAGACTGGGGGGAGGGTTTAGCTAGAAACTACGGGTCATGCAGTGAGAATAGTGGGGATGGCGGTAGTAAACGAAATGGGGGAGAAGTTGGGGGGAGGGTAAGAGCAGGCGGTAAGGTTACTAACATGGGTACTAAAAGAGATTTTACCAAAGCACTAACCAATGACGATTACAGGTCATCATTGCTACAGAAGGTGAAAGATGTCCCTAACGCAAGGGAAAATACTTATCTTAGTTGTATGTATGTAAACGCCAGAAGCATTACTGGTAAAAAGGGTGAACTAGAAATACTTGCAGCAAGCAAACAGTATGATATTATAGGCATTACTGAAACTTGGTGGGACGAATCTCATGATTGGACAGTCAATCTAGAGGGCTATACACTGTTTAGGAGAGACAGACTAAATAAAAAGGGTGGAAGGGTGTGTCTTTACGTAAAGCTGTTTTTAAAACCTGATATACGGGAAGATATTCAGGAGGGGACTGTAGACACTGTCGAGATATTATGGGTAGAAATTGCATGCGGGGAAAAAGGAATAAAAAAGTTAGTATTGGGTGTATGCTATAGGCCGCCTGGTATCAACGCATCTGATGAGGAATTGTTACTAAAGCAAATTGAAAGAGCAGCAGGAGTAGGAGACATAGCAGTGATGGGAGATTTTAACTATCCAGAGATAAACTGGAAAAACGATTCATGTGATACTGCTAGGGGCAATATGTTTTTAAACACACTTAATGATAACTACTTAGTTCAACTAATTGAGGAACCAACTAGGTACAATGCAATCTTAGACCTGGTATTAACAAACAATGGGGATTTGGTATCAGGTATTATAATAGGGGAACCCATAGGAAACAGCGACCATAATATGGTCACATTCAATATCAGTTTCCATAAACAGCCCTATACTGGCTCAACTAGGACTCTAAACTTTAGCAAATCAAATTTTGATAAGATGAGGGTATTTTTCAGGGATATTGAATGGGAAGGTTTGTTTTTAGGAAAAAATACTACGGAGAAATGGGAGGTACTAAAATTCCTGCTAGCTAAAAATACACTCAAATTTATTCCTACGAGCAGCAAAAAAAGGAATAAAAATCATAAACCGATGTAGCTTAACAAAAAGATTAAGGAACTTATGGGCAAGAAAAGGCGAGCATTTAAAAAATACAAATCTGACGGGGAAGCAGAGTCATTTCAGCACTATAAGGAATGTAACAAAATATGCAAAAAGGAAATAAGAGCGGCTAAAGTAGAAACTGAAAAACTAGTAGCAAAGGAAAGTAAAGCGAATCCCAAAAAATTCTTTAAATACATTAATAGCAAGAGATTAAAGAAGAAGAGGATAGGCCCTTTAAAAGACAAGTTGGGAGTCTTAAGCAAAAATGATAATGACATAGCGGACACGCTAAATGAGTTTTTTTCAACAGTATTTACTAGAGAGGACCCAATTCAGGGACTAACATATAATCTCAATAATGAGAATTTCCCACTGATAGGTACTTATTTAAGCGAGGAAGTAGTCAAGATTAATAAGTCACCAGGTCCCGATGGTATTTACCCAAGCGTTCTAATGGAGCTTCATTCTGAACTTGCAAAGCCGCTATTTTTGATCTTTAAGGATTCAGTAATATCAGGTATGGTTCCCAAAGAATGGCGTATAGTGGAAGTAGTGCTTATATTCAAAAAGGGAAGTAAAGCTGAACCAGGTAATTATAGACCAGTTAGTCTTACATCTATAGTGGGGAAAGTATTGGAAGGTATTCTAAGAGATAGTATTCAGAAGTTCCTTGAAGTCAATAAGGTCATTAAAAGGAATCAACATGGGTTTATGAAGGACAGATCCTGTCAAACCAACTTACTTGGCTTTTATGAAACAGTAAGCGCAAACCTAGATCAGGGTAAAGACGTGGATGTAATCTTTTTAGATTTTGCCAAAGCGTTCAATACTGTACCACACATGAGACTTATCTACAAGCTACAAGAATCAAGGCTATGAAGCACAATATGCACTTGGGTCAAAAACTGGTTAGATAATAGGGAGCACCTCGTTGTGGTTAATGGATCTTTTTCAACTTGGACTGAAGTGCTAAGTGGTGTGCCGCAAGGCTCAGTATAAGGTCCGCTATTGTTCAATATTTTCATTAATGACCTAACAGAAGGTCTAGAGAGCATGGTGTCAATTTTTGCAGATGATACCAAATTGTGTAAAGTTATAAATGTGGAGGGGGATGCTGAGTCGCTTCAGAATGACTTAGTTAAATTAGAAGCTTGGGCAGCGAAATGGAGAATGCGCTTCAATACAGACAAGTGTAAGGTAATGCACTGTGGTAACAAGAACAAAAATAACACCTACCTACTAAATGGGGTAAAATTAGGGGATTCTGTACTGGAAAAGGACTTAGATGTCCTCATAGATAGCAAACTAAGCAGTAGTACCCAAAGTAGGACTGCAGCAAAGAAGGCTAATAAGATATTAGCATGCATAAAACGGGGAATTGATGCTAGGGACGAGAGTATTATACTCCCGTTATATAAATCACTTGTGAGGCCACACCTTGAATACTGCGTACAATTCTGGGCACCTTACTACAAAAAGGATATCCTGGAGCTAGAAAAGGTTCAAAGGCGGGCGACCAAACTAATTAAGGGTATGGAGACGCTGGAATACGAGGAAAGGCTTGCAAGACTAGGCATGTTTACACTGGAAAAGAGGAGATTAAGAGGGGACATGATCAACATTTACAAATATATAAGGGGACAATATACAGATCTTGCGCAGGACCTGTTTTTTGTTAGATCAACACAGAGAACTCGTGGACACTCGCTCAGGTTAGAGGAGAGGAGATTCCACACAATACGGCGTAAAGGCTTTTTTACGGTAAGGACGATACGTGTTTGGAATTCCCTGCCTGAGGGAGTTGTAATGGCCAACTCAGTCAACACCTTTAAGAATGGGTTAGATAAATTCCTAATGGATAAGGATATCCAGGGTCACGGGGCATAGTCACGCACTATGGTTATTATAAAAAAGAGGGGTTAATCGGAACGGCAGTCAACCACTTCAGTAAAAAAAAATTATACAAAATAATCGTGCATAGGAGACCACAAATAGGTTGAACTTGATGGACAATTGTCTTTTTTCAACCTTAGATACTATGTATGTTACATTTGACGGCATGGAAGTTGAGCGCCTGATTCTTGCTTGGAAGGGTATTCCGAAATAATTTTTTTCTACCCTCATACAGACTAGGAAAGGGGTAACATCAAAGCATTACCATCGTATTTGGAAGAAATATGTTTCTTGGTGTGAGTCCAAGAAGTTTCCTGTGGTGGAATTTCAACTGGGATGTTTCTTCCTCTTCCTGCAGGCAGGAGTGGATATGGGGCTGAGGTTGGGATCTGTGAAGGTCCAGATTTCAGCCCTATCCATTTTATTTCAGAAGCAATTGGCTGCCCTCCCTGAGGTTCAGACCTTTTTGAAGGGAGTTCTGCATATCCAACCTCCCTTTGTACCGCCTGCGGCGCCATGGGACCTCAACATGGTGTTGCAGTTCCTCCACTCGGATTGGTTTGAGCCTCTACAGGAGGTGGAGCTCAAATTTCTTACATGGAAGGTGGTCACTTTGTTGGCCTTAGCATTTGCTAGACGTGTATCCGAGCTGGAGGCTTTGTCATCTTCCATGAAGATAGAACTGAGCTCCAGACTCGTCAGCAGTTCCTTCCAAAGGTTGTTTCGGCATTTCATATCAACCAACCTATTGTGGTGCCAGTGGCTACTGACTCTTCAATTACTTCAAAGTCCTTGGATGTCGTGAGGGCTCTGAAGATTTAAGTGAAGAGAACCTCTCGTCACAGGAAGTCGGACTCTCTGTTTGTCCTCTATGATCCCAAGAAAATTGGGTGTCCTGCTACTAAGCAGTCTGTTTCTTGCTGGATTAGGTTCACTATCCAGCACGCTTATTCTACGGCAGGACTGCCGTGTCCAAAATCTGTTAAGGCCCATTCTACTTGTAAGGTGGGGTCTTCCTGGGCGGCTGCCCAGGGTGTCTCAGCAGTGCAACTTTGCCGAGCTGCAACTTGGTCTGGGTCGAACACGTTTGCAAAGTTTTACAAGTTCGATACTTTGGCTTCTGATGATCTGAAGTTCAGTCAATCAGTTCTGCAGGAGCCTCCAAGCTATCCCTCCCGTTCTGGGAGCTTTGGTACATCCTCATTTTACTAATGTGGACCCCAGCATCCTCTAGGACGTAAGAGAAAATAGGATTTTGGTACCTACTGGTAAATCCTTTTCTCGTAGTCCGTAGAGGATGCTGGGCGCCCGCCCAGCGCTTCGTTTCCTGCTGTTGTTATTTGGTTCAGTACAACTATGTTTTAGTTGAGTACTGCATTGTTACTTAGTAAGTAATGTTTCAGCCGTTGCTGAATAGTTCAAGCTAGTTGTCCTGACATGCCTTGTATGTGTGAGCTGGCATGAATCTCGCCACTATCTGTGTTAAGTCCTTCTCTCGAAGTATGTTGTCTCCTCGGGTACAGTTTCTAGACTGAGTCTGGTAGGAGGGGCATAGAGGGAGGAGCCAGCCCACACTCTTAAACTCTTAAAGTGCCAATGGCTCCTGGTGGAAACGTCTATACCCCATGGTACTAATGTGGACCCCAGTATCCTCTATGGACTACGAGAAAAGGATTTACTGGTAGGTACCAAAATCCTATTTATAGAACTCTATTAGAAACAACTATTATACGTATAAGTACTTAATGGCAGGCTGTATATCTCCTTTCAAGCAATGCAGTATTTTCTATCTATAAATGGGTCTGGGACTGAGGGTCGACAGCACAAAGGTCGACACACCTTAGGTCGATGCCAATTGGTCGACACACCTTAGGTCGACATGGACAAAAGGTCGACATGGACAAAAGGTCGACAGGAACAAGGTCGACATGGAAAAAGTTCGACATGAGTTTTTTATGTTTTTTTGGTGTCGTTTTCTTCGTAGAGTGACCGGGAACCCCAATTAGTGCACCGCGTCCCCTCGCATGGCTCGCTTCGCTCGCCATGCTTCGGGCATGGTGCCTTCGCTCCGCTACCGCTTCGCTCGGCACACTTTACCGTTCCAATCGTAGTCCACGTGGATCGTTAAGTATGAAAAGGTTCAAAAAAAGAAAAAAATTGTGAAAAACTCATGTCGACCTTTTTCCATGTCGACCTTGTTCCTGTCGACCTTTTGTCCATGTCGACCTAAGGTGTGTCGACCAATTGGCGTCGACCTAAGGTGTGTCGACCTTTGTGCTGTCGACCTGGAGTTCGGATACCCTATACATACAGTTTCACCAGAGACAGCAGTCAGGTAGAATTCAGTGGCAAGGATAACTGTTATAAATGATTTCTCTTCACCTTCCTATGGCTGGCTGGCCCTAGTCATCAGTTGTTTGACTGTACATGGAAGTGAACATTGTAGGTACACTGTTTTGGTAAAGGGCTATGGATGAGAGGGGAGATGAACCACTCCTCCTCACTAGACCCAATTGGGAAGGACACCTACACCTCCTGCTAAGCATGTGGGGACCAGACATCCCTCCAGACTTTATAGGCCATATTCTCCACCACAGAAGGATTACAGCCGCACAGCTCAGCCTCCTTTGCTGCATCACTACTCAATTGGTCTTCTGCCAGCCTATTCCTATGCCTGGGGCCAATCCAATGACTTTAAGGGATCTGGGCCTACTGACAAGACCACTCTAGAGGGATCAGGTGATTACTAGTTTAATCAGGGGTTTTTCCTTCTGGGGGTTATGGGCACACTACTCAGCCCACCTTCTTTGAGGCTCAGGCTTAGGAGCCTGCCTAACGCAGGGCACACAAGTGTCTTGGCCTATTACCCAGAACACTGACATAAGAGGTCTCAGGCTTGAGGCCTGCCTGTATGCATGTGGGTGGTCTGGGCCTAATGCCCAGATCACATTATTTACTTGAGGGGGGAGCACCAAATAGTACCTAATGCACTCTTAACAGTTGCATGGGTCTCATGCTTATTTTTTGAGTACAGGCCTAAGGCCTGCCTATCAGCTGGTGAAGTATGGTGACCCCGGCCTAGTGCCCAAAGCACCTACGGTGGGGAGCTTCATCACCTGTATTGCTTCCTACACACTGCAGCGCTCTCCGGTGCTCAGCTGTGTTGCTCCGCAATGCCTTCCACACTCCAGCAGTTCTGGGTCTCTCTGCCGCCACCTTCTTCCTTGATCTTGCTGGCTTCTGGCCTATTCCGTGATCGCTGGAGCTCTTCACTGCTCCCTCTCCGATGATAGACTGAGCTCTCCTGCTTGGCAGTGTCTAATATATGACACTGGGTGGGGATGGAGCTATGACATGGCGAGCCATGATTGTATTGCCGTGGCTGCTCCTGTTTGGCCTTCAGCCCTTGAGCCACAATTGGGTCATAAGTGTAGCCAATTTAAAAATGCAGTGACTCCATTGGAAGAGCTTGTATCCTTTAGGATGCAAACTCGACTGGTCCACGCTGTCCCGCTGTACCGCCCTCATGGCGCCTTTCTGTGGACCAATTTCTACAAGATTCTGATGAGAATCCCCTGCCTCTCCACCCGGTATTGTATACCCACTCACAATTCCCACGTCTTTGTCCTTTGTAGTCCCTACTAAGTAAGGATGAGACCAAACAAAATTCGGATCCACGTAGCGGGGACCAGGCACACCACGATTAAGCCACTAAGAACGATTTGGTAGAGGCATCATTGATGATTCAGACATCTCCACAGCTTCAGTAAAATCATAAGAAACAGTTGTCTCAGCTGGCACACACCACTAGTCACCTGGACCAATATCTCCTATTGCTGATGACACTGCCTCCGCTCCTGATGGCTTGAAATCTGTAGATGGACCAAGGAAAGTCTCTCCATCCTCAGATTCTGGAAAGAGGCAAGGACATAACATATTACGATGTAGAGTCCTCATGGGCCCAGTTCCATCAGTAGATTACACTTGATATACTGGTCCATACACAGACAAGAGACTGCGCACAACATAAGGCAGGACTTTTCCACCATTCAGATAACTTTCACCAGGGATTAGTCGTGCGAACCAGGACCCGTTACCCTAATGTAAAAGACTCAATTTCCCTAGTCTTTACTGGGGAGTGTTTAAGACCAGCTATCAACTTCTCAGCCATATTGTGTGCAATCTGCAGATGCTCCCAATGCTCTTCAATTCAGCCTGTGAGGAGGGTTGCACTCTCATCATTGAGGTGGGAAAACTGTAACTTGGGGGTCTCTCGGGCGACTGAAGAGCAGAAAGAATGGGAAGAAATCGGTAGCACTATGGACTCAATTATTGTAAAACTCTACAAACTCTTGCACATGCTCTGGTCACCTCCATTTCTTTTCCTCCTCTAACGCCTGGAGCATCTGTTGCAAATGAGGCCTGAAAGTTCCTCTGTCCTCTCGGCATCTCATGCCTCACATTGCCATCCCACTTGCTGGAAAGTTTGTTGTACAGGGCCTTGGACACCCAAATTTTTCCAATATCAGGGGCCGTTTTCTTGGAACAAGATCTGGTCCAGGTCCTGTAATACATTCATACCAATGATCACCGGCCCAGGCAGCAGTGCCGATCACAAAGATACCTTTCTTTCCCAGCTCGCATCCACAAATCTTAAACTCCATCCACACTACCCTCACTACTTGGATGGGCAGATTGTTGGTAGCCGTGAGGGTAATCCAGTATTCCAAGACAGTCTCCTTCTGATGAAACAGCCCCTGTCTCGAGGCTGAGAAACGCGTCAAGCATCCGCCAGAGGTTTGTGTCCGGTATCCTGGTATCATCAAATATTCAACACACAAAGAGTGTGTCCAGCGGCTCCCGCAAACGGAACTACGAGCGCACGGCTTTTGGCCACAGAGCCGCGCTCTGACACTGTCTTGTGAGTCTGATTTCCACCTGGTTCAATAACAGCTATTCGGTGTCGACGTATAGCAGTGTGGGCAGCCGGCGCCCACTACCATTAAGGAGACAGTGATCAATCTCCCCACCGTGGAAAGGCCTGGGTAAGCTATATGCACGGGACTGTACTAATAGCGGCTATAGCTTAAAAGTCACTGCAATCTATATGGAAGCATGTCCATTTAAGCTACCCAGTAAAAGCCTTTATTTTATTTGGATAAAAACTGTGAGCATTTAAGCTTTCCACTAAATGGTGGTCAATTCACATTTATATCACACTCATATCGTTAAAACGTGGATGGACTCTTAAAGGAAACCTTGAATGAATCTATATGACTAATCAGCCCATGCATGGAGCTTAATAGAAGAAATATCAGTCAATTATAAATGCTGCTTTTTCCACTGGAATACAGGTGGTCATATTTTTTCCCAGGGAGTCTCTACAATGTGTCTTATATATTGTTACTATTTTAGTTACTAAATGTTTGATACATACTATATGAGTTAACCACATAACAGGATACTTGGTATTCACTGAATTGTGAAAGTTTTTACATCTTTTAATAATAAATTTTATTAATGCTGTTTAATGGTAGCGCTTCTCTGAGTATTTCTTTGTTCTGTAACTTTTTTTGGTTGAGGATCAGCACCTCAACTTTGGGAAGCTGCAACCAGTGAAACAGTATTTACATTTTAGGTGTCATATAGCCATTAAACTAGCGCCCACCCACCTTTCTTTTTCTCCTTCAGATGGGAATAATGTTCCAGAAAACAGTCCTCAGACTTGGTGGGTACCTGGGAGCTCGTGTCTAATATACATTGTTAACTTTCTTCTCAAGCATCCAACAATTGTTTGACTCTTCTACCAGTTTAGCCAAGTTGACAATGGCTGTCCCTTTCTTGTCCAACACCCCCGCTGGTGGTCCCCTGACCGCGAGGGACTCTAGTTTAACTAAGGCTTCCAAATAGCCTCAGTACAGTATGCCTGAACCAATGGTAACAATAAAACCAAGGGCCTCTGGAATCTCTTGGACAAGTACCTCCAAGATTTCTTCCAATTGGTTCCCCTTGCTGTCTTCACCAGTAACCTTTCTCTGAATCCCCATGACTTCTTTGCAGATTCACCTCTTCTTTCAATTGAGAGACTTCTTCCCTCATCACCTGCGTTACTATGAAAACAGCTGCCTTTAAATCCTGGTTGCATGTCTCTAAGCGGTTCACCACAGGAACAGACATGGGAGCCACTCATTGCAGGACAACAGCATAAGGGCTGAAGTTGGCATCCCGATATCAGGCTACAGCATCTGTCTGTACCTGATAGGAAGTCAGTTTGTCATTCTGTGAGATCTTGTCCAGCAGAATCTTTCTTAATGGGTAATTCCTCAGAACCCATGGCAAACTCATCATGCAACATCTGGCTAGTGCTGGTGAGTGCTCCCATCTCCTGTGGATCCCATCTGCAGATTTACCCCAGCAATTCCTGAGGTGCATTATGGTGTGAGAAAAATGTGTGAAAACCAGTGCGCAATTAAATCCACAGGTGCAGCTGTAGTAAACGTAACAAAAGTATACATCCACAACATTTCAAGAGGTATTATATGTGCAAAAAGGTAACGTATATATACATGGAGCTAGGGAAGCCAATCCTGGGCCATTTTTTCAATCCCAGGTATCGGGATTGAAAAATGGGCAATCCCGGGATTCCCGGGATACCCGGGATTGGCTTTTACCTAGGTGGCCGCCCCCTCACCCCGCCCCGCCCCACACGTATAACTCACCATATACCGGGGGCGGGCGGGAGGGGAACATCCTGAGAATGCTGCTGGCGGCTCCCACCAGCAGCTGACAGCCGGACAGCGTTTGAGCATCCTGTGGACGCTGATCCCTCAATCCCCGGGATTGGAGCTTCCAAACCCGGGATTGAATCCCAGCCATTTTTGGCCCTAAATCCCGGTGTCCCGCCGATCCCGATCTCGGGATTGGCCACCATAACCCGGACCCATCGATTTTGGTCAAAAATTAAAATTTTAAAAGTGCCCCAATTTCTGCTTTAAACTTTAGTTACCATCCCAAAATGAATCAATGAGATGAAAAAAGTTGATTTCGGAGCATACTTTTTGAACAGGAGCTTCAACGGTTTTGTGGTATATGAGAAATTCCCTAAGCCCCGGACCCATTGATTTTGGTCAAAAATGAAAATTTTAAAAGTGCCACAATTTCTGCTTTAAACTTTAGTTACCATTCCAAAATGAATCACTGAGATGAAAAAAGTTGATTTCGGAGCATGATTTTTGAAAAGGAGCTGCAACAGTTTTGTGTTGTATGAGAAATTCCCTAAGCCCTGGACCCATCGATTTTGGCCAAAAATGAAAATTTTAAAAGTGCCCCAATTTCTGCTTTAAACTTTAGTTACCATCCCAAAATGAATCCCTCAGATGAAAAAAGTTGATTTCGGAGCATACTTTTTGAACAGGAGCTTCAACGGTTTTGTGTTGTACGAGAAATTCCCTAAACCCCGGAAGGGAAGCCAATCCTGGGCCATTTTTTCAATCCTGGGTATCGGGATTGAAAAATGGCCAATCCCGGGATTCCCGGGATACCCGGGATTGGCTTTTACCTAGGTGGCCGCCCCCTCGCCCCACACGTATAACTCACCATATACCAGGGGCGGGTGGGAGGGGAACATCCTGAGAACGCTGCTGGCGGCTCCCACCAGCAGCTGACAGCACAGCGTGACCTCTCACGCTGCGCTGGGGACCCGGAAGGAGGAAGCAGGGCAGCGTTTGAGCATCCTGTGGACGCTCAACGCTGATCCCTCAATCCCCGGTATTGGAGCTTCCAATCCCGGGATTGAATCCCGGCCATTTTTAGCCCTAAAGCCCGGGATCGGCCATCATACATGGATCGCTCTATGGATAAAACCAATACCTAGTGCAAATAGTGAGACATTTGTATGCACACATAAAAGCTTGGAATAATAATCACCCCAAATAAAATACAGAAGGTATATGTTTCAGACAACTTGAATTTCCACAGTCCGTGAACTTGATCTGTAAAATACAATGTGTCCACCTGCACAACAGCATATGGTTATAGGCAGACACATAAAAGGCAGAGAATAGTGCAGTAATCCTTTAAAATCAATGAGTTTAATACATGAATGCACTTACAAAACACAAAGTTGATAGACAGCATATCACAACAATCCCCAGTAAGGTACACAGCTTGGCGATCGGTACAATTCTCAGGTCCTATCAATGGAAAGGCTGGACAGGTGAAATTACTACTAATCCCGGAAAGAAGGGGTTATATCCAAAGGAAGTAGCCACCGCACCGCCAGGTCTTTCAGGAGCAAGGTGATGGGGAGAACACAACGCGTTTCTGACTTTAGTAGTCCTTCACCAGAAGTGTAGCTTACTCTCCCAATAGAAACCTATTTATACCTCCATACAGCGTCAGCACACCTGTGATTATCAAAATTATTATTATTATTATTATTATTATTAACAAAAAAAGGTGGGTACAAAGGAGATATAGGTACCCAAAGATGAGTCTATTAAAAGGAACATGTATTTAGATATTTATTAAATAAGAAAGCATTTTAATTCGAAGTCACCATTGAGTCCCTTGGGTACGAGAGTCCTCAAACGGTGAATCCATCTCATTTCTGCTCTGGAAAGTCTTATCTAAATCTCTATTACGCCATGTTGGTAAAATTTGTTTTATCCCTATAAAATTCTTTAAAAATCATTCCTTAGAATTATGACTCTTCTTAAAATGGGCGGAAACAGTATGGGTCAGTAGACCCTTGCGTATATTATATACATGTTCCGCCTTCCTCACCTTTAGGAAACTTGGTGGTTTTCCACATAAAACAAACCACAAGAACACTCTAAAGGTGAGTACACACTAGAAAGATATATCTGCAGATCAATTGATCTGCAGATATATCTATGGACGGATCGGGCAGTGTGTTGAGCATACACACTGCCCGATCAGTCGGGGACTGACGTCATGAACTGGGCGGTGTGTACACACGCCCGCCCAGTTCAGCTGTCAATCACCGCCGGCCGCCGCAGCATGTGTATGGCTGCCCTGGTGGTCTAGGAGGATTATATGTATGTGGAGGTGGCCCAAGGCCACATACCCATATCGATGGAAGAGGCTGCAGTGGGGAGCTTTGTCACCTTTTTTGCCTCCCACACACTGCAGCACTCTCTGGTCCTCAGCTTCGGTGCTCCACAATGCCTGCCGCCAGCTTCCATACTCCATCACTTCCGTGTCTGCTGTTAGCATCTTCTTAGTTGATCTCACTGGCTTCTTCCGTGGCCGCTGGAGCTCTTCTCTTCTGGAGCACTTCACTGCTCCCTCTCCACCGACAGACTGAGCTCTTTCCCTTTGACAGTGTCTAATATAAAACGCTGGGAGGGGGTGGAGCTATGATGCAGCAAGCCATGATTGGCTCGCCGTGGCTGCTCCTGTTTGGCCTTTAGCCCTTGAGCCACAATTGGCTCACAAGTGTAGCCAATTTAAAAATGCCAAGACTCCATTGGATGAGCTTGAATCCATTCGGATGCAAGCTCGTTCATGCTGTCCTGTCGTCCAGCCCTCATGGCGCCTTTCTGCGGACTGCTTCCCACCAGATATCATTAATTAATTCAATCAATCAATCAATCAATCACTCTCTGGGGTATAAAAATGGATCCTTTGGGATACCCCACATATGCTCTTGAGGAAGCTTGATACCACCAGCGAAACACGTTGAGCTTCTTCTTACACCACCAGGACCTTGGTAATCACTTCTGGCACTATTGGGAGGCACCAACACTTTGGACATTACTATACAGTTGGGTCCTAAACTGCATCTACCATCTTAAAGACCTTTCCAACAAATCTATGGAGATGTCTGTGATATGAAAGACCTGCTACGAACCTGCAATTGAACTACCCAACCTGCATTGAAAGGACTTATTGCCAATTGACCTTTTATGGGGAACATTCATTTCTAACAAACAGATCTCCTATATGAAAATTGGGATTTATTAAGAACTTACCATCAACTGGTTACCAATATCCCTATTGAGTAAAACGTCGTAAATTTTGCAAACCCCAGCCAGTCCAATCCAGGGACATCCTGAGTGGTATATATTTATTTTAATTATCTATTTACACTGCCGGTATGTGATATTTATACCACACACACACACACACACACACACACACACACACACACACACACACACTTCTTTTAACTGAATGTTTTTCTAATAAATGTGTTTATTATAACAAGCCATTTTATAAATAGAACTTTCATACAGCCAGCGCTGGTTCTCATTATTTTATTTTATCATTGAGAAACCTCTGCCTCCCTGTCCAGTATTGTACACGCGCTCACACAAGTGAAGGTCTTTCCTTTTTCCTCAATATGCACAGTGGAAGCCACTGCAAGGAAGATGGAAAGATGGAAAGACCTAGAAGAGGAAAACTGTGGGTAAGTTTGGGAGCTCGGGAGAGAGGCCAGATGTTGCTGGATGGATAGTGATGGTAAGAGGTGACCCGACATACAGTATGCTGGATAAAATACACTCATCTATATACTTGTTGAATAAGTCCGTCATGTCTCTGACATATGCAGTGGGATTCAGGGCACTCACTAATTCATATACACTTACATAGACTTGTCCTTTTACTAAGGCTAAGGCCAGTATCCAATTATCCATGATAAACACAGCATCCTTGCGGTTCTCCGGTTATTGAGCTCATCGTGAGAAAACTACTACTTGCGCTTTAATTTTATACCAGCTATGCCATTAGAATCAAGGTTCTGGGTTCTTCTCATGAAAACTGACCAATCACATGGTTAGGAGGTTGTGGCTTACCCCTTTCCTAAAATTTTATAGCATTTTATGGACCGGCCACCATTTTGATGACCCTGCAGTGTGGATAGGTGGTTGCTGTATTGTAGATTAATTTGGATTTCTCTTTGTGTCAGCTGCAGCAACATGGATAGCAGTAGTAGCAGCAGCGGCAGAGGAACATGTGAGGAGGGGATTTCTTTTCCTTTAGGAAAATACTATTGTACTCCTGCACCTCTATAGCCTCTTCCTCCCTCCCATGCAACCACATGGCCACCCAATGGACCCTTAAATCTCCCCCCCCCCCCCACATGTGCCTACAGTACATATGTCCCTTTGGTATCCTCAGCCCCAATATCATGCAACCACATGGCCACCCATTTACTCCTATAGGCACCTATAGACAACCCTCCCTCCCATACCAAGTGACCACATGGTCACCAATTTACATTTATAGGCCCCTATGGCACCCCCTCCCCCATACAATGCAACTACACGCCTAAGTCACCCATTAATATAGGCTACATATTTATTGTTTGCATTAACTTTTTTTTTTATTCTTTGTTTAAGGCTTCTTAAAAAAGAGAAATGTTTTGGTAAAAGAAACTGCATGCACCCCGTTTGTTCCACACTTATCAGAAGAGTCCCGGGACAGGAATGAGGAGTGGTGGCCAGAGCCCAGACAGGAGAGGCCGATGCCAATTGAATCCCAGCATCAGCCAAGGAGAGACCGGAGTGCCCAGGAACACTTACACCTTACCTTATACTATTAAGTAGTTTCACACATACCCAGACCAGTAGCGCACGCAGGGGGGTGAGTACCCTGAAACTCCCCCTGGTGGACTGAATCATTTTTTTGTTTAGAGACGGAGACAGCTGTCTCCGTCTCAAAGAAAGATACTCTTACCAGCGAAGTGTGTGAGAACTGCATGCACAGCACCAGCAACTCCATATGTCCTTGTGCCGTGGCAGGCAGTGTCTCTCCTATGCAGCAGTGGGTATGTTATGTGTGTGATGTGTTATGTAGTTATGTATTCTTGGGTGTGGACTGTGTGTGTGCAGTTTCTGTCTTTCATACACACACACACACACACACACACACACACACACACACACACACACACACACACACACATTTTAGGGCCAACTTTGCATTGGTACACTCCCTATAAATAGATTAAACTGCAATGTGCATCAGTGACAGGCAGTGCCGTAACTAGGCATTTTAGCGCTGTGTGCAAGAAACGGCATTGGCGCCCCCCAATGCAAGATAGGCGCAGGCGCACAAAAAATATATAGGGGCGTGGCCTCAATATAATACCAATTCATACTACGGTGCACAGTAGTCTCCATTATCAAATTACGCTGCACAGTAGCGCCACTACACCAGGTAGCACCCCTTTTACACATTACGGTAGACAGCGTCCCCTTTTTTACACATTACAGCAGACAGCGCCCCCCTTTTTACACATTACGGTAGACAGCGTCCCCTTTTTTACACATTTCGGCAGACAGCGTCCCCCTTTTTACACACTACGGCAGACAGCATCCCCCTTTTTACACACTACGGCAGACAGCGTCCCCTTTTTTACACATTACATTGCACTCACTTAACTCGAATTGGGAGGGAAAAAATGACAAGAAGAAGTCTGTACTGTTGACGCACTTGAGACAGAAAATGATTATAATGTAAAAAGTAACCTTTATTAAGTATACATTAAAATGAGATATGTATTTTTATGTTTATCCCAAACTCGCAGTGAAACATAAAGTTTAAAATCACAAAACAAACATATAGGTGAATAGAGGAAAATAAAGAAATGTAAATGAAAGATTAAAAGGCGTGTCCACGTGTAATTCTTTAATAGCCACCTCCGCCGATTTATCTTGTGTATGGTCAAGTTATTAATGTAATAATTCCATGCTGTAATATTATTGAAACTTGTTGTTAATACACCATTCACCAGGCGAGGGTAGATTCTTAGAAAGTCGTTCCCAGTAGTAAGACAGTGGGGGTAGATAGATATAATAGAATTAACCCACCTCCAGTTATAAGATTGAGCAGTCGTTAGGGATCACTATATCTCTATGTCCCTTTTAACTATATTCCCGATTGTGATTCTTTAGACGGAGTGTTTCAATATATGTAGTATGAAAAGATAAATCTCCAAACTTGGGATGTTTTAATTATTATCCCAAGGGGAGAAAATTGCTCACATTTACTTATAGGTTCCACTTATTTAATAGAGTATTGGCAAATGAGATAACTTTTAAGGAGTATAGCAGTTCTAGTTGTCATGTATAAATAACCCTCTTCCTTTACACTCACACTCAGACCTTTTTCAGTCTGATTTTTATGTGTTCAAAGTTGCTTCCCTTAGAGATATAGCAATCTCAAGTCTACTAGGGAGCAACACGTGGTTAGTAAGACAACTTCATTTGTCTAATTTCATGTCTGCTAATGACTAGTAGAGTTGCTTAAAGGAATGTAGCAGTTCCAATTATCTTATATAGCACTCTAATGTTACTGCTTTCTTAAGAGATATAGCAATCTCTAATATATTAGAAAGCAGACAGTATGATACGTCTCCTTAGAGGAATATAGCAATTCCAGTTATCTTATGTAGCCCTCTTCCTTTGTGGTGACAATCAGGACTTGTACAGTTTTGATTTTAATATTAATAGTACTGCTTTCTTAAGAGGTATAGCAATCTCTAATATATTAGAAAGCAGACAATGTAATATATCTCATCTCATGTCAGTTATTACTGACAGCTACATTACATATATTTGAGATTCTGTCAAACTTCTTGCTGCACTGTTGAAGGAATATTCCTTATTGTTTTACAGTGCGATTCTATTAATATAAACTGTAATGATCCTGTTTGTTATATGTATAATAGTCCTATGGGTCCTAAAGGTAAATATAACCTATTGTATTACAGATTAAAGAGGCCCAACAGGGCTTATATCATCATATGTACTAAGTGGACCCTAATTGAATAGGAGCAAAGTAAATTAATTCATAATATAGGTTAAACCATCTATAGAAGGGAATCTGTCAACAATCCATCCAGTAAATTTTTATTATCTATAGATAGGAGTCTATCATCAATTCATCCAATGTTCACATTGATTGATATAAATTAAATGTTTGGATGTGTATGTATTCGGGAATATGGCATTAATCCACTTCAAATGATTGTATCTTCACTGTTTCCTAAGTGAGATTGGTTTATTACAACACTGTATCAGGAAGGAAGCCAGTAGAGTATATTACTGCTGCTTGATTCATAAATTATTGCAGAGTGTAGGTTGTTGTGTAGGTTGGGACATCCAGCTACTTGGCACACTTAGGGAGATGTGTCTATTTGTATCAATCTTATATAAAGATACTGTTGCAGATACAGCTACTCATGAGACATGCAGCTGCTTCTCAGTCTTTCAGTGTTACCAGACAAGGTTTTGTTACACTGTATTCATTTAAATATCCTGCTGACTGGGTAACTTTTAAGGTGTGTACAGACGGTGAGATTTTTTCTTGAGATTTTGACTATATAGTCAAAATCGCAAGAAAAGTTAGTGCAAATCGCAAGGTGAAAGTCACCTTGCGATCCCGATGCGCGGCCCCGCCAGGTCGGCATCGCAAGAAAAGATAGACTGTGCAGGCAAGTCAATCCTTGCTAGATCGGTGTACTATCTAGTTCATCTCACATGTCAATGACATCTCACATAAGCCAAAATCTCACATAAGCCAAAATCGTAAGCACACATAGTCCATATCTCAAGAAAAGTTAGTAAAAATCTGTCCTATCTGGGCTCCGGGGAGTTCAAGGGAAATCGCAAGTAAAAATCGAACATAGCAAGGATCTCACCGTGTGTACATACCCTTAAGGTGTGTACACACGGTAAGATATTTTCTTCCGATTCTGACTATATAGTCAGAATCGGAAGAAAAGATAGTGCAGATCGCAAGGTGACAGTCACCTTGCGATCCCGATCCGATGCCGATGCGCGGCCCCGCGCGGTCGGCATCGGCAGAAAAAATAGGCTGTGCAGGCAAGTCAATCCTGGCTATCTCTATAGAAGAGATAGTCAGGATTGACATCGCACATAGCCAGCATCGCAAGCACACTCATTATGTGCTTGCGATACTGGCTAAGTGCCGACCCGGCCCCCTGTCGCACGGTGAGAATCGGATAAGTCCGAATCTCACCGTGTGTACACACCTTTAGACATTTGTTTGCCTCAATTTCTTCATAAGTATATTATAGTTAGCACAGTAATGCAGCTAATAGTGCACAGAAATAATAATGCGATCCATGCAGTGCTTAATTGTAGCAGCTGAGATTACTAGTAGATGTCAGTATATGTTTGAGGTGTTATATCCTGCTATCAGTCTATTCCCATCTATCAATATCACTAACTCAGTGTCTGTCTTCTACTGGTGAGGACTACTAAATAACATATTGCATTCATGTATGATTATTTTCTATATTTCATAGAGTAAAGCACACGCGTGTCCAGAGAAGACGTCCACCAAAGAATCAGAGACCTTGATAATCAACCTTTCCGACTATGACCTTAGTCAAACAGAATCAAAAGTTCTTTCATATGGCTTATCATTTATACCAGTGATTATCAACCTTTTTTTACTCGCGGCACACCAAGCAATATTTTAAAATTGCCAAGGCACACCATCAGTTCCCCACAGAAAAAAAACAAAAACACACACATTGGCCCTCCCCACATAAATTATGTTGCTCACACATAAATCCTATTGTTCCACACATAAATCAATCACATTTCTCCCCACATAAATCCTATTGCCCCCCACATGAATTATTCACATTGTTCCCCCCATAAATCCATAAATTCTTATTCTCCCAACATAAATCCTATTGTTCCCCATGGGAGAAATAAAATAAATATTATTATTAACTGTCCTCCTCCCTGTTCCTCAGTGGCGGGGGTTGTTCATAGTGGAGTTCTGCGAATACTGAGCAGCGGGCAGGTGTGGATGTGGGTGGGCAAGGAAAGCTGTGTATGTAGGCAGGAACTGGAAGATGTGTATGCAGGCGGGTGGGCTGGCAGGATGGTGAGACGCGGCAGCCGTGACCTATGATATCACACCGCCGCGTCTTCAAGGCATACGTCACAGCCGGAGCACGATTGATCCTCTTAGAAGAGCCCGGGCCAACAGTTCACTCTGAATGTGCAGGAAGCTGCTCTGGCTCCGCGGCACACCTTGCCACGGCACACTGGTTGAAAAAGCATGATTTATACCGACCTGCAACCTAGATCTGTTACAATGGAAAGTGGACAAATACAGGCTGCATAGACAGCTGACGTTAAAAGAAAATTTTTCTAAAAACCCAGCAGTGACTCAAATTCCACCTAAGATGAAGAAAATACTGCCTAGATCCACCTTTGAGCCATTAACTTCGAATGCCAGTCTATACACACCTTCATGAGACTTCTTGAAGAAGAAACAGATCAATATATTACTCAGCTCCCTGCAAGTATACCTAATCTTAATCAGTCTGAACAAATTGCTCTAAAAAATCTGGCAGCAGCTAAACATCTGATCTTTCGTACAGCAGATAAGGGCGGTGCCCTTGTCATTCAGAATATACAAGACTATAAAACTGAGATTGAGCGACAACTGAACGATCAGGCGACATACCGTCAGAGCAGGATTAACGGCGGGGCGGAAGGGGCGGTCGTCCTGGGGCCCCCACACACTGGGGGTAATTCAGAGTTGATCGCAGCAGTAAATTTGTTAGCAGTTGGGCAAAACCATGTGCACTGCAGGGGGGGGGCAGATATAACATTTGCAGAGAGAGTTAGATTTGGGTGGGTTATTTTGTTTCTGTGCAGGGTAAATACTGGCTGCTTTATTTTTACACTGCAATTTAGATTCAGTTTGAACACACCCCACCCAAATCTAATTCTCTCTGCACATGTTATATCTGCTCCCCCCCTGCAGTGCAAATGGTTTTGCCCAACTGCTGACAAATTTGCTGCTGCGATCAACTCGGAATTACCCCCACTGTTTTCTCACAACTGCAAAAAAACATTGGAGTAGGAGTACAGCATTTACCTGTCTCCTTTCCGTCCTTTTCGGCAGCTGAGACGTTCCATTACAGCTGCGGCCGCCGAGGAGCTTCACTCACTGTAGTGTGAAATCTCGCGATATTTGACATTATCTCGCGAGATTTCACACTGCTGTGAGTGAAGCTCCTTGGCAGCCGCAGCAGTAAAGGAACAGCTCAGCTGCTAAGCAGGACGGAGAGGAGACAGGTAAATGCTGTACTCCTACTCCAATGTTTTTTTTGCAGTTGTGAGGAAAGTGTGTGGGGGCCCCACAAATTTGTTGCCCAGGGGCCCCCACAGACCTTAATCTGGCCCTGCATACAGTAAATTACCTAGAGATCCAACTAATAAATTTAAGGATGAACTGGTGATATTTTTGGATACAGCTGCTAATGATGGAATTATTACTAGGGAAATCAGGGAAGCATTAACCCCTGCACATCCGGTTATGCCTGTATTGTATACAACTACCAAGATTCACAAATCATTGATCCAGCCGCCAGGACGCCCAATCATATCAGCTGTTAAGTCTTTATTTCAGCCGTAAGTGTTATATCTGGACTCACTTTTTCAACCATGCATACAAAATCACCCTTGGTTCCTATTGGACACTTCAGCATTATTGAGGAGATTGGCCGAGCTACCAACTTTAGTGACAATGTATTGATGTGTAGTATAGACATTCAAAGCCTCTTTACAGTTATCCCGCATGAACTGGGAATTCTAGCTGTAAAGGAGTATTTGTCAGCATATCCTTTATATCAAGGCCCCAACCTCGAATTGTGTATACAGTTATTACATATGATCTTGACAAAAAACTTTTTTCTGTATGATGGCGGAGTGTACCTCCAAAGCACTGGTTGCGCTATGGGGTCACCGGTTGCCTCGTCATATTCGAAAAATTTTATGTTTGGAATTGAACAAGAATTTTTTTTCAGTAATCCAGATGTAGCAGGTAGGATTTTATTTTACTGTCGCTACATCGACGATTTACTGTTGTTTTGGAAAGGTCCATTGGGCATGCTTACTAAAATACTTGATGACCATAACTTACGTGAACATCCCATTAAACTAACCTACAATACTAGTAATACCCTTATTAACTATCTTGATGTGGAGATCATTCTTAAGGATGGTAACATTCATACGTCACTTTTCTGTAAGCCTACTGACCTTAATAATCTCCTCCACTACAAAAGTTTCCACCCCAGACCACTGAAGCAAGACCTACTGTATTCGCAATTTTTGCGCATCTGATGTATTACGTCCGATGAGCAACTTGCGCATGAACAAATGATAACTATGGGTGCCAAATTTGTGGCCAGGGGATATAGACATATATTGGTGGAGGAGGCTATTACACGGGCTACGAGTATGGAACGGTCTTAACTCCTTGAAGGGATGCTTGTCAGCCCATGTTGCCATGGGTTGGACAGTTTAATCCAGCAAGCCTGGGTATTAATACCATCTCATAAAAGCTATGGCCAATAGTACGTAGTGATCCTGACTTGAAGCTTGAGCAAACGAGACTGATGTCTTGCAAACGAGACTGAATCTTCGTGATATTTTGGTCAGAGCGGATATCACTGATCATAATAAGCAGATACCTACTCTAAAATTAAAGACAAAGGGTTGTATAAAATGTACTTGTACCACCTGTCAATTTTTAATAGCTGGCGACACTTTTCAGCACCCGCAAACTGGGCACACATACCGTATTTACCTAACTCTCACCTGCAGCTCTAAATTTGTGATATACCAGTTAATGTGCCCCTGTGGGCTGTCATACATTGGTAAAACAGAACATATGTTCAAGGAGCGTATGGCAGCCCACAGGTCAGCAATCAAGTTGGCTATCAATAAAGGTACTAGTGAGCAGCCAGTAGTGAGACATTTCCAACAGGCATGTCATACATTGGTCTCCTTACATTATCGGATGACAGACCATGTCCCAGCCACTCTACATGGTGGTGATAGGAGATAAATTTCATCAATTAGAAACACGATGGATACATCGTATGGGTACTTTATCCCCAGGGGACTCAATGAGCATTTGGGTCTTGGTAGTTTTCTATGAACTGGGCTTATTGGTCCGGTTGGCTATGTCTTGGTATCGAAAGTGGATTTTAGTGACCTATAGATTTGATTTGTTTTTAATAGTAAGTACAGAGCCGGCCATAGGCATATGTAAACTAGGCAATTGCCTAGGGCATTTGATATGCCTAGGGGCATTAAAATGGTATGTGGCATGCCTATATTCTGTGTGTAGCATTTCATATGCAGATACAGCCACAGTCTCACACAGTATATAGGCATGCTGCATATCATTTTAATCAGCAGAAGCTGCTTGTGCATCCTAGCCACATAGCAATGCAAATAAGATGCATTTTCATTAAAAAAAGGTGCCCAACATTAGCATTGAGGCAAGATTTATGAGGACACATCTGTATCCAAGCAGAGGCAGAGGTCACAGTGTTAGTGGCAGTGTGAGTGCTGTGTGCATGTGAGTGGTTTGGTTGTGCAGTAGTGTTCGGAATATGTGTAAGGAGCATTATGTGTGTCATGTAAAAATGCATTAATAATGTGCAACAAATGTGTAAGGGACACTATGGGTTATATTTAATAAAATTCGTATTTGCACCGATTTGGAGGGAGATTAAACATGAATGACATCGAATGTGTGAATTTGCAACTTTTTGAATTTATTACGCCTCATTTACTATGCTGTCGTGTTTTGATTATTTCCATTTTTCGATGTCGATGTTATTTGTGTTTTTCCAAGGTAGAATGCGGCCGATTTTGTGTTTTTGCGGCCGTGTTGTCTGTTTTTTTTCGAATGCGTCATTATTCGGTAACGGCCATGTTTTTCCGTTCCCGGCCGCGTTTTGTTTCTAATTTTCGTTTTTGTCACTCGTCCGTGATTGGTTTGATTCGTGATGGAGGAGTGTCTGTGCTCATTACTATAAAACTGCCCCAAACCGTCCGAACCTCGTGGGTTTAGCTAGTGGAGTGGTGAGAGGAAGTTGTGTTTGGTGTTGGAGAGTTGATAGGAGTTTTTGGCGGTTTTGAGGTGGTTCTTTGCAATTGGTGAGTGCTGTACTGTGTGTGTGTGTGTGTGTGTGTGTGTGTGTGTGTGTGTGTGTGTGTGTGTGTGTGTGTGTAAGTAGTCTTGTCATACTTGTTGTGTAGTTATTTAAAAGTATGCATAGTTTTTTGTCTTTGTCTCTTTTTTTAAAGTCTATTGTCATTGTTTGTGTGTGTGTGTGTGTGTGTGTGTGTGTGTGTGTGTGTGTGTTTGGTGTGTGGTGTGTAGTGGTAGTGGAGGAGTGTGTTTAGTGGGTTTTTTTAATCAGTGTTATTTGTTGTTTGTCCGGAATACGTCCCAGTCAGAGGTGAGTGAGAGGGAGGAGGTGAGTGAGGTGGAGGAGGTGAGTGTGGTGGAGGAGGTGAGTGAGAGAGAGGAGTTGAGTGAGGTGGAGGAGGTTAGTGAGGAGGAGGGGGAGGTTGCTGCTGCGGCCTCGAGTGAGAGTGACAGTGATGGTGCTGTGGCTCCGCAGCCACGCACCACTACAAAGACTGGGCGCAATGTAAAGTTCAGCTATGCAGAGAATATGGCATTGGTGCGGGAGCTGATGAGACATCATCGTCAGCTGTTTGGCCATGATGCTGCCAAGGTTTCTTCACGCAGGAAGAGTGTTCTGTGGGGGAAGGTAGTTGCGGCAGTTAATAGTGAGGGTGTGGTGAGGAGGACCGAGGACACGTGTCGTAAGCGATTCTACGACATCAAGCGGCGTGTAAAGGCTAAGATGTCTAAGGAGGCTAAATCAGCCCGCCAAACAGGGGGTGGACATCCCTTCCGAGCGTCATATCGGGATTGGGAGGAGCCTGTGCGTTCCCTTATTCCGCCAGAAGTGGTTGGTGCGACTCATGTCCGGGATTCGGATCGCCCAAGGCAGGATGGTGAGTTGTCTTTTTTTTGGGTTTTATAATTAAAACATCTGTGCTTTGTCCTTAGTTGTCTGAAATGTCTTCTAGCTAATTGTGATTGTAAGTTGGTTAATTCTTCTAATGTGTTGGTGATGTAGTTCTATTCAGAAATAGTTATGTTTTTGTCCTTTGTATTGTCAAGTTAACAGTTGACCTTGCCCTTTTTCTGGTATTTTAAACAAATTTTACATTTTTGTGGGTGTCTTTAAATGAAGTGTGAGTCATGTGTTTTGCGTAATGTTTGTTAACATTTTTTTAATGTAGTTATGGTTATTGTGTGTTGTTCTGGGTTGTCCTTTGTGTGGTTGATGTGATTTTTCATGCAGATTCTAATTTTATGCTTACATTTTTGTTCATATATTTGGGTGTAGTGTTTGGTTGTTAGCACCAAACAAATGTTAAATACAGAACAATATTCTGGTTGTGTTAAGCTACCACGGTTGGGTTTTTAGTAGTGATGAGCGGGTTCGGTTCCTCGGAAACCGAACCCCCCCGAACTTCACCCATTTTAAACGGATCCGAGGCATACTCGGATTCCCCCGTATGGCTCGGTTAACCCGAGCGCGCCCGAACGTCATCATCCCGCTGTCGGATTCTCGCGAGATTCGGATTCTATATAAGCAGCCGCGCGTCACCGCCATTTTCACTCGTGCATTGGAAATGTTAGGGAGAGGACGTGGCTAGCGTCCTCTCCGTTTATTAATGTTGATGCAAACATTTGTGCTTATTGCTTAATTGTGGGGACTGGGGAGCAGCTGTATTATATAGGAGGAGTACAGTGCAGAGTTTTGCTGACAGTGACCACCAGTATACGTTGTCTGCCTGAAAAACACTCCATATCTGTGCTCAGTGTGCTGCATATATCTGTGCTCACACTGCTTTATTGTGGGGACTGGGGACCACCAGTATATTATATAGGAGGAGTACAGTGCAGAGTTTTGCTGACAGTGACCACCAGTATAGGTTGTATGCCTGAAAAACACTCCATATCTTTGCTCAGTGTGCTGCATATATCTGTGCTCACATTGCTTTATTGTGGGGACTGGGGACCAGCAGTATTATATAGGAGGAACAAAATCTGGACAAGAGAGCGCAGGCAGACTCCACTGAAACTTCACAATTTTAATATACACAGTGATCACATAATATGGTATACATATACCTATTTAATACTAAAATAAAACCAATAAAAATCCGCACTACAACTCCATATAATTCCACACAATTTAGTGCACTGATAGACTGATATAATGATGATTTATGAATTGATATGTCCTAAGAGTTGACAGCTGATGTTTAAATGCTGAAAGTCTGGATATTATCCATATAACAGTCTCATATTTTAAATTGATTTGTTCAGGTTAGAGTCAGATGAATACAAAACAAGTGCACTGTTGGTTATAAATTAGACCTCTATTGATTACCCCAAGTCGACACCGCACCAGTTCTGTTCTATTTAGTGTAGCCTCATATCGGGGTGATGACGCTTACCACTTCCTCGGTGTACATATAGCACTGACAAGTGCTCTGGTGCCGCTAGCTCCAGCGGCTAAGTCCGATGCTCTCTCCTTGCTGTAGGAGGAGTACAGTGCAGAGTTTTGCTGACAGTGACCACCAGTATATATAGCAGTACGGTACGGAAGGCCACTGCTCTACCTACCTCTGTGTCGTCAAGTATACTATCCATCTAGATTCTATACCTGTGGTGCATTTTAGTTTTGCAGTTTGCTGACAGTGACCACCAGTATATATAGCAGTACGGTACGGAAGGCCACTGCACTACCTACCTCTGTGTCGTCAAGTATACTATCCATCTAGATTCTATACCTGTGGTGCATTTTAGTTTTGCAGTTTGCTGACAGTGACCACCAGTATATATAGCAGTACGGTACGGAAGGCCACTGCTCTACCTACCTCTGTGTCGTCAAGTATACTATCCATCTAGATTCTATACCTGTGGTGCATTTTAGTTTTGCAGTTTGCTGACAGTGACCACTAGTATATATAGCAGTACGGTACGGAAGGCCACTGCTCTACCTACCTCTGTGTCGTCAAGTATACTATCCATCTAGATTCTATACCTGTGGTGCATTTTAGTTTTGCAGTTTGCTGACAGTGACCACCAGTATATATAGCAGTACGGTACGGAAGGCCACTGCTCTACCTACCTCTGTGTCGTCAAGTATACTATCCATCTAGATTCTATACCTGTGGTGCATTTTAGTTTTGCAGTTTGCTGACAGTGACCACCAGTATACATAGCAGTACGGTACAGAAGGCCACTGCTCTACCTACCTCTGTGTCGTCTAGTATACTATCCATCTAGATTCTATACCTGTGGTGCATTTTAGTTTTGCAGTTTGCTGACAGTGACCACCAGTATATATAGCAGTACGGTACGGAAGGCCACTGCTCTACCTACCTCTGTGTCGTCAAGTATACTATCCATCTAGATTCTATACCTGTGGTGCATTTTAGTTTTGCAGTTTGCTGACAGTGACCACCAGTATATATAGCAGTACGGTACGGAAGGCCACTGCTCTACCTACCTCTGTGTCGTCAAGTATACTATCCATCTAGATTCTATACCTGTGGTGCATTTTAGTTTTGCAGTTTGCTGACAGTGACCACCAGTATATATAGCAGTACGGTACGGAAGGCCACTGCTCTACCTACCTCTGTGTCGTCAAGTATACTGTCCATCTAGATTCTATACCTGTGGTGCATTTTAGTTTTGCAGTTTGCTGACAGTGACCACCAGTATATATAGCAGTACGGTACGGAAGGCCACTGCTCTACCTACCTCTGTGTCGTCAAGTATACTATCCATCTAGATTCTATACCTGTGGTGCATTTTAGTTTTGCAGTTTGCTGACAGTGACCACCAGTATATATAGCAGTACGGTACGGAAGGCCACTGCTCTACCTACCTCTGTGTCGTCAAGTATACTATCCATCTAGATTCTATACCTGTGGTGCATTTTAGTTTTGCAGTTTGCTGACAGTGACCACCAGTATATATAGCAGTACGGTACGGAAGGCCACTGCTCTACCTACCTCTGTGTCGTCAAGTATACTATCCATCTAGATTCTATATCTGTGGTGCATTTTAGTTTTGCAGTTTGCTAACAGTGACCACCAGTATATATAGCAGTACGGTACGGAAGGCCACTGCTCTACCTACCTCTGTGTCGTCAAGTATACTATCCATCTAGATTCTATACCTGTGGTGCATTTTAGTTTTGCAGTTTGCTGACAGTGACCACCAGTATATATAGCAGTACGGTACGGAAGGCCACTGCTCTACCTACCTCTGTGTCGTCAAGTATACTATCCATCTAGATTCTATACCTGTGGTGCATTTTAATTTTGCAGTTTGCTGACAGTGACCACCAGTATATATAGCAGTACGGTACGGAAGGCCACTGCTCTACCTACCTCTGTGTCGTCAAGTATACTATCCATCTAGATTCTATACCTGTGGTGCATTTTAGTTTTGCAGTTTGCTGACAGTGACCACCAGTATATATAGCAGTACGGTACGGAAGGCCACTGCTCTACCTACCTCTGTGTCGTCAAGTATACTGTCCATCTAGATTCTATACCTGTGGTGCATTTTAGCTTTGCAGTTTGCTGACAGTGACCATCGGTATATATAGCAGTACGGTACGGAAGGCCACTGCTCTACCTACCTCTGTGTCGTCAAGTATACTATCCATCTAGATTCTATACCTGTGGTGCATTTTAGTTTTGCAGTTTGCTGACAGTGACCACCAGTATATATAGCAGTACGGTACGGAAGGCCACTGCTCTACCTACCTCTGTGTCGTCAAGTATACTATCCATCTAGATTCTATACCTGTGGTGCATTTTAGTTTTGCAGTTTGCTGACAGTGACCACCAGTATATATAGCAGTACGACGGAAGGCCACTGCTCTACCTACCTCTGTGTCGTCAAGTATACTATCCATCTAGATTCTATACCTGTGGTGCATTTTAGTTTTGCAGTTTGCTGACAGTGACCACCAGTATATATAGCAGTATGGTACGGAAGGCCACTGCTCTACCTATCTCTGTGTCATCAAGTATACTATCCATCTAGATTCTATACCTGTGGTGCATTTTAGTTTTGCAGTTTGCTGACAGTGACCACCAGTATATATAGCAGTACGGTACGGAATGCCACTGCTCTACCTACCTCTGTGTCGTCAAGTATACTATCCATCTAGATTCTATACCTGTGGTGCATTTTAGTTTTGCAGTTTGCTGACAGTGACCACCAGTATATATAGCAGTACGGTACGGAAGGCCACTGCTCTACCTACCTCTGTGTCGTCAAGTATACTATCCATCCATACCTGTGGTGCATTTCAGTTGTGCGCAGTATATATTGATACTGGCATATAATTCCACACATTAAAAAATGGAGACCAAAAATGTGGAGGTTAAAATAGGGAAAGATCAAGATCCACTTCCACCTCGTGCTGAAGCTGCTGCCACTAGTCATGGCCGAGACGATGAAATGCCATCAACGTCGTCTGCCAAGGCCGATGCCCAATGTCATAGTAGAGAGCATGTAAAATCCCCCCCAAAAAAGTTCAGTAAAATGACCCAAAAATCAAAATTGAAAGCGTCTGATGAGAAGCGTAAACTTGCCAATATGCCATTTATGACATGGAGTGGCAAGGAACGGCTGAGGCCCTGGCCTATGTTCATGGCTAGTGGTTCAGATTCACATGAGGATGGAAGCACTCATCCTCTCGCTAGAAAAATGAAAAGAATTAAGCTGGCAAAAGCACAGCAAAGAACTGTGCGTTCTTCTAAATCACAAATCCCCAAGGAGAGTCCAATTGTGTCGGTTGCGATGCCTGACCTTCCCAACACTGGACGGGAAGAGCTTGCGCCTTCCACCATTTTCACGCCCCCTGCCAGTGCTGGAAGGAGCACCCGCAGTCCAGTTCCTGATAGTCAAATTGAAGATGTCACTGTTGAAGTACACCAGGATGAGGATATGGGTGTTGCTGGTGCTGGGAAGGAAATTGACAAGGAGGATTCTGATGGTGAGGTGGTTTGTTTAAGTCAGGCACCCGGGGAGACATCTGTTGTCCGTGGGACGAATATGGCCATTGACATGCCTGGTCAAAATACCAAAAAAATCACCTCTTCGGTGTGGAATTATTTCAACACAAATGCAGACAACAGGTGTCAAGCCGTGTGTTGCCTTTGTCAAGCTGTAATAAGTAGGGGTAAGGACGTTAACCACCTAGGAACATCCTCCCTTATACGTCACCTGGTCCGCATTCATCAGAAGTCAGTGACAAGTTCAAAAACTTTGGATGACAGCGGAAGCAGTCCACTGATCACTAAATCCCTTCCTCTTGTAACCAAGCTCCTGCAAACCACACCACCAACTCCCTCAGTGTCAATTTCCACCTTACACAGGAAAGCCAATAGTCCTGCAGGCCATGTCACTGGCAAGTCTGACGAGTCCTCTCCTAACTGGGATTCCTCCGATGCATCCTTGAGTGTAACGCCTACTGCTGCTGGCGCTGCTGTTGTTGCTGCTGGGAGTCGATCGTCATCCCAGAGGGGAAGTCGGAAGACCACTTGTACTACTTCCAGTAAGCAATTGACTGTCCAACAGTCCTTTGCGAGGAACATGAAATATCACAGCAGTTATCCTGCTGCAAAGCGGATAACTCAGGTCTTGTCAGCCTGGGTGGTGAGAAACGTGGTTCCGGTATCCACCGTTAATTCACAGTCAACTAGAGACTTGTTTGAGGTACTGTGTCCCCGGTACCAAATACCATCTAGGTTCCATTTCTCTAGGCAGGCGATACCGAAAATGTACACAGACGTCAGAAAAAGAGTCACCAGTGTCCTAAAAAATGCAGTTGTACCCAATGTCCACTTAACCACGGTCATGTGGACAAGTGGAGCAGGGCAGACTCAGGACTATATGACTGTGGCAGCCCACTGGGTAGATGTATTGCCTCCCGCAGCAAGAACAGCAGCGGCGGCACCAGTAGCAGCATCTCGCAAACGCCAACTCGTTCCTAGGCAGGCTACGCTTTGTATCACCGCTTTCCATAAGAGGCACACAGCTGACAACCTCTTACGGAAACTGAGGAACATCATCGCAGAATGGCTTACCCCAATTGGACTCTCCTGGGGATTTGTGACATCGGACAACGCCACCAATATTTTGCGTGCATTACATCTGGGCAAATTCCAGCACGTCCCATGTTTTGCACATACATTGAATTTGGTGGTGCAGAATTATTTAAAAAACGACAGGGTCGTGCAAGAGATGCTGTCGGTGGCCCGAAGAATTGCGGGCCACTTTTGGCATTCAGCCACCGCGTGCCGAAGACTGGAGCACCAGCAAACAGTCCTGAACCTGCCCTGCCATCATCTGAAGCAAGAGGTGGTAACGAGGTGGAATTCAACCCTCTATATCAGAGGTTCTCAAACTCGGTCCTTGGGGGCCCACACAGTGCATGTTTTGCAGGTCTCCTCACAGAATCGCAAGTGAAATAATTAGCTCTACCTGTGGACCTTTTAAAATGTGTCAGTGAGTAATTAATACACCTGTGCACCTGCTGGGTTTCCTGCAAAACATGCACTGTGTGGGCACCCGAGGACCGAGTTTGAGAACGTCTGCTCTATATGCTTCAGAGGATGGAGGAGCAGCAAAAGGCCATTCAAGCCTATACATCTGCCCACGATATAGGCAAAGGAGGGGGAATGCACCTGACTCAAGCGCAGTGGAGAATGATTTCAACGTTGTGCAAGGTTCTGCAACCCTTTGAACTTGCCACACGTGAAGTCAGTTCAGACACTACCAGCCTGAGTCAGGTCATTCCCCTCATCAGGCTTTTGCAGAAGAAGCTGGAGACATTGAAGGAGGAGCTAAAACAGAGCGATTCCGCTAGGCATGTGGGACTTGTGGATGGAGCCCTTAATTCGCTTAACCAGGATTCACGGGTGGTCAATCTGTTGAAATCAGAGCACTACATTTTGGCCACCGTGCTCGATCCTAGATTTAAAACCTATGTTGTATCTCTCTTTCCGGCAGACACAAGTCTGCAGAGGTTCAAAGACCTGCTGGTGAGAAAATTGTCAAGTCAAGCGGAACGTAACCCGTTAACAGCTCCTCCTTCACATTCTCCCACAACTGGGGGTGCGAGGAAAAGGCTAAGAATTCCGAGCCCACCCGCTGGCGGTGATGCAGGGCAGTCTGGAGCGAGTGCTGACATCTGGTCCGGACTGAAGGACCTGGCAACGATTACTGACATGTCGTCTACTGTCACTGCATATGATTCCTCACCATTGAAAGAATGGTGGAGGATTATATGAGTGACCGCATCCAAGTAGGCACGTCAGACAGTCCGTACGTATACTGGCAGGAAAAAGAGGCAATTTGGAGACCCTTGCACAAACTGGCTTTATACTACCTAAGTTGCCCTCCCTCCAGTGTGTACTCCGAAAGAGTGTTTAGTGCAGCCGCTCACCTTGTCAGCAATCGGCGTACGAGGTTACTTCCAGAAAATGTGGAGAAGATGATGTTCATCAAAATGAATTATAATCAATTCCTCCGTGGAGACATTCACCAGCAATTGCCTCCAGAAAGTACACAGGGATCTGAGATGGTGGATTCCAGTGAGGACGAATTAATAATCTGTGAGGAGGGGGATGTACACAGTGAAAGGGGTGAGGAATCAGAGGATGATGAAGAGGTGGACATCTTGCCTCTGTAGAGCCAGTTTGTGCAAGGAGAGATTGATTGCTTCTTTTTTGGTGGGGGCCCAAACCAACCAGTCATTTCAGTCACAGTCGTGTGGCAGACCCTGTCGCTGAAATGATGGGTTCGTTAAAGTGTTCATGTCCTGTTTATACAACATAAGGGTGGGTGGGAGAGCCCAAGGACAATTCCATCTTGCACCTCTTTTTCTTTCATTTTTCTTTGCATCATGTGCTGTTTGGGGACAATTTTTTTGAAGTGCCATCCTGCCTGACACTGCAGTGCCACTCCTAGATGGGCCAGGTGTTTGTGTCGGCCACTTGTGTCGCTTAGCTTAGTCACACAGCGACCTTGGTGCGCCTCTTTTTTTCTTTGCATCATGTGCTGTTTGGGGACTATTTTTTTGAAGTGCCATCCTGTCTGACACTGCAGTGCCACTCCTAGATGGGCCAGGTGTTTGTGTCGGCCACTTGGGTCGCTTAGCTTAGTCACACAGCTACCTCATTGCACCTCTTTTTTTCTTTGCATCATGTGCTGTTTGGGGACTATTTTTTTGAAGTGCCATCCTGTCTGACACTGCAGTGCCACTCCTAGATGGGCCAGGTGTTTGTGTCGGCCACTTGGGTCACTTAGCTTAGTCACACAGCTACCTCATTGCACCTCTTTTTTTCTTTGCATCATGTGCTGTTTGGGGACTATTTTTTTGAAGTGCCATCTTGTCTGACACTGCAGTGCCACTCCTAGATGGGCCAGGTGTTTGTGTCAGCCACTTGTGTCGCTTAGCTTAGTCACACAGCGACCTTGGTGCGCCTCTTTTTTTCTTTGCATCATGTGCTGTTTGGGGACTATTTTTTTGAAGTGCCATCCTGCCTGACACTGCAGTGCCACTCCTAGATGGGCCAGGTGTTTGTGTCGGCCACTTGTGTCGCTTAGCTTAGCCATCCAGCGACCTCGGTGCAAATTTTAGAACTAAAAATAATATTGTGAGGTGTGAGGTGTTCAGAATAGACTGAAAATAAGTGTAAATTATGGTTATTGAGGTTAATAATACTATGGGATCAAAATGACCCCCAAATTCTATGATTTAAGCTGTTTTTAAGGGTTTTTTGTAAAAAAAACACCCGAATCCAAAACACACCCGAATCCGACAAAAAATTTTCAGGGAGGTTTTGCCAAAACGCGTCCGAATCCAAAACACGGCCGTGGAACCGAATCCAAAACCAAGACACAAAACCCGAAAAATTTCCGGTGCACATCACTAGTTTTTAGTAGTATAATATTGTGTATTCTGCACCTTTGGGTATGGATTGGTTGGTGTAATTGTTTCATAATTTAAGTATACACTCCCAATGAAGTCAGGCAAAAAAGCATAAGCAAAGTTTTGTTTACTTCTCATAATGTTCCTCATATGTCTACATCACAATAAGGTTTTTGCATAAACATATAAACATAATATAATGTTCATAAGGACAATCTTCATATTTCTACAGTACGAAAGAGACGCAGCACAGCCAGGCCACAACCCACACTGCCAAGAGATGCAGATGCTGGCGATGCAGGTAAGAATTTAGTGTATACACATATTCTGAAAACACATAGAAATTCAGAATTATAATGTTTATATTATCACATAGGTCCTTCTTCATCGAACACCCCTCCACTAAGACGACCATCACAGGGCGCGGATAGTCTCCATAAGATGGGTACCAAGATATGCCGTCTTGAGGCGGAATCTCCACCCACATCCTCACCACCACAATGGCTCATCTCTACTGTGTCGGCCCAGCCACCACAAGCCATTTTGGCAGTCCACAAAGCGAGGAACCACAATCCCCTCAGCTGTCTGGTGAGTAAACATAACAATTAATTTTATATTCTTTAAAAAACAGTGTTTGTGCACACCCAAAAAAAATGTGAATAAAAAAACACTCATCCTTGTATTAATCCCCAACAGCAAACACATGGGGGTAACGTTAGTAAGATGTTTTGTTTTTTTTGAGATGTGATGTTGGCCATAGCAACCAATCTTTGTTTTTGTTTTTTTGCTAGAAACAGCTACATAAATGTTTAGTCGAATCTGATTGTTTGGCATGGCCAACATCACCAGTTCTAAACATCGCCCACCTTAATACATTTTCAACCATATTTTGAAATACATTTATTTGCACTATATTTAATCAAGTTTTGGCCACACCACTGACTGCCTTGAACAATGTATGTGTGTATTGCTCAACACATTTAATGTATTGTGTGTGTTTTACAAAAGTAAGCTTCATACACAATATGTAAATGTTGTAATTTTTATTAGAGTTCTTCGTGTTAGCACATTAATTATGGTTCAGAGTCCAACAATTCCCTGAAACATTTTTTAACTGAGTAGGGAACGTAAGAAGCCACATATTTCTAAAAAAAAGTGACCTAAATTTTTAAGTTTAGCCCACAATCTATTTATCATTTACAACATGAATATTAAGAAGTAATGCATGTTGACGTAAAGCTCAAACCAAACCGATGCAAAATATTAACTAAATAGTGTCTGTCTTCAACCCCATACAGAACCACCCATCATACCCAGCAGGAAACTGACTTGCAGGAATCGTGCACACTACACCTGCAAGCGATTGATCCAAACCAGCCAACCATGCCGCCGGACATAACCCAACCACCCCAAACATCTGACAGCCCCCAATTGAGCCCAACACCACCCCAGCCACAAATGGGCCCAGAGTTTTGGTCCAGTTGGGCCACACAACAGGCACAACACTATGCCTGTCTGAACAGCCACAGCCAATACCTTGCCAGTCTGCCCCATCATCTGCCTAGACTCAGTCGGAACTCAGGCAGACTGATTGTTCAGGTTGGCAGAGTAGCAAATTCTATAGAGCAGATGAGGGCAGACAACAGCCAAATGCACACAAATTTACAAAGAATAATGGATGACCAACAGCGGCATCATCAAGCCCTCATACAAATTATACAACATAACCAAGTAATAACCGAAAGCCTCTCCCGAATCATTGCCAACAACACTGCCGCAACTACAAAACTCACAGCAAGCCTCAACAACCTGAGCCAAAGCATAAATGTGTTGGCATCCCACCAACTAAGCTCAAGCTCAGGAACAACCACACCTAGCCAGACCCCAGTTACCTCCCCAGTTAGACGATCCAGCAGAACCAGGACCAATGAACCATCCCAATACTCTGCACCCAGCAAACAAAAAACAAAGAAATGATCAAGGCTGCAGCAACAACTACAGTATGTTCTTAGAAAATTACTAATTATCTAATTGATTCACTGAAAATGCCTGAGTTTAAGGTAATAAATTAATCACATGCAATATGTGTAATGTTTCATTTGTTAATGACTGACAGTGTAAGTTTCACATTTTATTGCCTAACTGTAAACAACATGAGAAATAACAAACATTAACGCATCATAAACAGAATTCAGACCTATCAAACATTTTAGAATTGGTGTTAGCCAAGGTTAATAATGAATAAATAAGACTTACCGATAAAATAACGCAGAATCACTTCTTGCCTTACCTGCCTCCCTACATCTGTACTCACACTGTCGGCAGATGTTTCTAACTCACCTACTTGCTGACTGTTTTCTTCATCACCAACATGTGGCAGATGTTGGCGCAAACACATGTTATGAAGAAAACAGCAGCAGAACACATCCTAGTCACCTTTGAGGGACTATACGACAAAAGCCCTGCAGACTTATCCAGACACCGAAACCTAGATTTCAGCACCCCAAAATATCTTTCTATCACATTCCGCGTGGACTTATGTGCATTATTATAATTGTGTTCAGCAGGAGAATCAGGTTGGGACAATGAAGTAAGGAGCCAAGAGTAGCAGCCATAACCACCATCACATGAAAGACAGATATAGGCAACATTAGGACATGTGGTTTAGGGAAATTAAAAAAAAAACCATAATGACGAGGTTGAAGTTACCACACATACACACAACAAACTTGGAACATACCCAGCAGCCAGCCATCAGGCATTTGTCCGGCATCAAACTTATCAAAGAGGGATGACTGACTGAGGATGAAGGAGTCATGGCAGCCGCTAGGGTAACACGCAACAGCACTCACAATTTTTAGATTTGCATCACAAACCACCTGGACATTAGTGGATTGGCCCAGATGTCTATTGGTATAAATATATTACCTGCCCCTAGGTGGTCTCAGCTCAACGTGTGTGCAATCTATGGCACCCAGCACATTGGGCATGCCAGCAAGCTCATAGAAAGCTACCCTGACTGCATGCCACTGCGACTCCTGGGTAGGGAAGCAGATAGAGGCATCTATGTGGGGATCCAAGGCAACCAAAACCTGAGTGGACATTACAAAATATAAAGTGAGTGTCATGACCTGTAATAAATACTATACTGTGTTATATTACATAACAGAAGCACCACTTAGACATAGACGTGTATGTATGTTTTAACTCACCTGATTTAAATATTTTGAAAAGGTGGGCTGGGCGATACCAATTACATCACCAGTCACAGCCTGGAAGCTACCAGTAGCCATAAAGTGCAACACAGCCAGGAGTTTGTGCAGGCCTGAGACAGAAAAAGAGCGTGCTGTCTCAGGGTCTAGGTCCAGTTTGACAAGGTCATACAGATGGAAAATGTTGTTTCTATTTAGCCGGAACATCTGTATAACCTGGTCATCGGCCAATGAGTTCAATTTTAAACAACCCCTAAAAAAATGAGGCCTGCGCAGCCTCCGCGGCACCTGTACAACCTGCTGACCATGTTCAGTTTCCTGGCCCTGGTTTATTGTAGCCTCATGGAGCAGTCTCAGGTATCCCCCAGCAAACAAGAAATCAGTACTACACACGGCAGCAGCCATTTCAGAGTGAGAGATTAGAAAAATGTGCTTGGGTCCCTTTTAAAGGTCAAAAAATTCAGGTGTGATTAATGTAGAATTGGAAACACATGTAACCACGCTTCTCAAAAGCAGGTCTATATTTTTACCGCGTTTTTTTACGAATTGCTTTTTTTCACGTCCGCAAATGCATTTTCACGGTAGAGATTTCAAATACGAATGCATAGTAAATGACCGAGTTCTATACCTAAACAGCCGCATTTGACCGATGGTGTATTCATTCGTATTTTTAAAACACAGCCATAATAAAAATACGAATGCCATCATCACTGCCGAGATTTGAGTTTAGTAAATTCCCGAGATAACACTTTAGTAGAGAAAGACCACCTTTCTGTCAAACTGACAGTTGCCCCACCCCTTTCTCCAGTGACACCCCCCCTTTAATATTAAATGATAGTGTTTGATATCGCTTTTATATAAAATATAATATAAAATTTATAGAGCTCAATATTAAACTGTATTAAAAGATAATTGCTTTGAAAAGAGTGTCACGTAACACCAGTCGCAGAATACGCCATAAAGCTGTATCACAAACCAGCTTGTGATGAAAAAATTCACTATTTTGACTTTACCAGTCTGTACACTTTTGTTAACAAAACATTACAGTGTTATAGTTCACACATTTCAGCATTTGAAACTTCATGCATGGCACATATGGTACTATTTAAAAATCACACTATGTCACACATGGTACAGGTTTAAAAAGCATAATGACTAATGACCGTGTCCATTTTCTTAGATGCACGGAAGCATCACACATGGCACTGATTTAAAAAGCATATTGATTTTAATGACCATGCATGATTAATGATGACAGCACAATTTCAAAATCCTTAGATCTACGGACTACCCATGACAGCACAATTTCAAAAGCCTTAGATCTACGGACTACCATGCTTGTAACAAAAGCATCTGTTTATTATTAATGTACACTATGTGTTAATCTCTGCAAAAGAACATTAGCACCACCTACAGGTCTATGTATTGACTCAAAATGACATCTTAATTTTAAACTATTGTGCTTTTAAATAATATGATATATATATATATTTTTTTATTTTATTTTTTATTTAAAAGCACAATATTTTAAATAGAATCAGCAACATGAATGTTGGGAATACATGACATAAGAAGTTGGGGTGCTGCAATGGCACATAATACAGCTGTGTAAATTATAAGTATTTGGTATATTTTTGATGTGCTGAGTACAACGTTTAAGAACCCGCTAACAGATTATATTTTCATTGTAACTGAAAAGAATTATCACAATTACTAAATTATACACCCAAAGTTTATATGTTTAAAAAATCCTAGCCATGCTTGTAACAAAAGCATCTGGTTATTAATGTACACAACGTGTTAATCTCTGCAAAAGAACATTAGCACCACCTACAGGTCTATGTATTGACTCAAAATGACATCTTAATTTTAAGCAGTGCTTTTAAATAATAATATATATATATATATATATATATATATAAAAGTATTTGGTATATTTTTGAAGTGCTGAGTACAATGTTTAATAACCCGCTAACAGATTATATTTTCAATGTAACTGAAAAGAATTATCACAATTACTAAATTATACACCCAAAGTATATATGTTTAAAAACCCCGCCCCAGCATCTTGGAAATGTGGGACGGCATACCACAGGTTGGTGGGGGCCATTTGGCTCACATTCATGACTATAAGAATGGGACACAGCTCTGAAGTGTGACACAGCTCTGAGAAGGAATTTCAACTGAAGTTACATCGCTATACACACGCAAAGGCATCATGGTAAGTGTTAAAATTATTATTATTATTATTATTATTATTATCATCATTATGGCTCTAATGATTGTGTTGCAGGGATGCAGATTAAATATGTGGTAATAGTACCATCTATATATATTATGGATCTAATGCTTGAGCTGTGAGGATGTAAAATTATTATTATTATTATTATTATTATTATTATTATTATTATTATTATGGATCTAATGCTTGGGCTGTGATGGGGTTAAAATTATTAAATAGGATACGTTTTTGTTTTGTTAACAAAAGGGTACAGGCTGCTAAAGTCAAAATAGTGAATTTTTTCATCACAACCTGTTTTGTGATACAGCTTTATGGTGTTTGTGCGCCCGCCATAAAGAGCATCACGTGGCTCCAAGGGTTCGGGTAATTCTTTACCCTTTAGAAAAGCCTGTAGATCCGCATCAGACTCTAGCATAGACTTCCATTCACAACCCCAGATTTCACGTATCTGATATCCACATCGTTTAAGGTAGTGCAACTTTACCTGCGTCTTGTGGTGTAATTGACCGTAGGTCGTTTTAGTCAGTTTGTTTTTATCATCGGCGTTGTAACAAGCACCACAGCCGTGATAAAAACAACCTTGGAATTCAAAAGCAGTGGGTGTGCCGTTAATCACGGCGTAACCATCCAGGCTGTATTTACCAACTTTCTTCTCGCCCCCTTGTAAAGCTTGTCTTATACTCACACCTTCTTTGTGCTCTATGTACATTAACCACTGTATGGCTGGCGTTGAGTAACGCTTCTGAGTCTTGTGATAGTTATCACCCGGTACAAGGGCCAGTGTCTTTTCCTGTAAAAATTTACAACGGTACATGGACATGCAGACGGATGCCAACGTGACTAATTGAAAAGCCTCGATGTGACGTTTAACCACAACCTTTTTTTTCCCTTTGTTATTAGAAACTCTTGTTCTATCATGGCTATAACAGCCGATCTGAAAGCATCACAAGCTTTTTGTAATATTTTCACATCGTCTTTACAATATCGTACGAGCTCTTAAACGGTTTGTGTACACACTGTTTATACCAGGCTGTAAACTCAGATAATTCATCAGGCATCATGTACTGTGGACCAAAATACTCTATTGACGGCATAGTCCCTATGTAATTTTGGTTATCAGCTGTGTTAAAAAAATGTGGGAAATAACCTTTGGTACCGTCAAACCCCATCGCCTTTGGTAACCTGCTAAGCCGCATGGGTAAAAAATTTAAAGAGTCGATAAATCTTATCTTCAAATCTTTTACCGTGATGCACATTATGTTGCCGCCTCTAGATAATAATTCCATCTTTAATTTCTCCTTAATCAGCTGGCGCAGCACAAAATACGCATCATAGCGACCTGCATTATGGGCTATGAATGTGTAATGCGCAAATTTTGGTTTCATGAACGTCTTTACAAAGTCTTCGATACACGCAACACCCTTAAACTCCCAGTCTTTCTCCCCCGTTAATGTTAAAGCGTAACAGTAGTTTGGTATGTGCACACCCGTCTCCTGCATACACTCAAAATCAAAAAAGATGTATTTCTTTGTGGGCTCTTCCGGCTTGATGGTTTGTATATAGCACAAATGGTTCGAAAACCCATCAACGAACACCTTACAGATGGGACACTTTAGGCCTCGGCAGTTATGATCTGTTCGCCGGTAGAGACAACACCTGTCACAATATACATGTTCAAGACAGGATATTATGTGATCAAGAGCTAAAGCTTTGTGTAGCTCTAAACATTTGTTTGATCGACAAAATACCCTACACACCGAACACCTTAACGCAGTCACACCGTCGTCAATACAATCCGGCCTGTGACAAGCCTTACAAAAGAAAAGACAATCGTGATTATTTCTATGATGATAAGCGCTATGACAACGGATGCAATAATATCGGGCTCCAAGAAACGCTTTGATATCGAGTATCCCATAAAAGTGACAATCGTGATATTGCACAAACAGCGTGTCTTTGTAACGGCTGTCCGTACAGTAGTATTTCCAATCCCCTTTATAATATTATAATTATTAATTAATTATAATTAATTATAATAGAGGAGATTGATCGTAACATTTAAATAATTTTCAAAAAATGCAACATCGCTAAAGCTGACCGCTTTATCAAGCGGCAGATTCAAAGCTTTATGTAGTTGGATCGCTCTCTCCTGTATTACATGGTCATTGGCATTGTTACCTTTATCCAGAAGTTTACAGACGCTAGCGGCAAAACACAGGTTATTACCGATATTTCTGAAATCATACAGGTATCTTTTACGCTTATTGATGATTAAACTATAGGGTAAGCGGCGTAAATTCTACCGATCAACCCCCCTCCGACCTGTTCCTAAAAATACTGATCACAAACCTTAAACCTGTGGATAATAAGAATTCAGTGTTACTTTGAAGCGCGTTTGTAATCTGGTTCAAAAAAACTGGCAGCGTCTAATGTTTCTTGCGGCTTACGATGCGAATAGATGGCGTTGTGTAACCCACCCCCCTCCAATCTAAGCTGAACGCGGTCGACAGGATCCACGCCCGCAAGGACGCCATCGAGCATGGCCTGTATAGCAGTATGAACGGCTCGAACTCCCTCTACAAATGATGTAACCCTGTCCAAATTAACAAACCGATAGTGGTTGTGGTACTCAACGGCTCTGAAATTCGGTTGTTGTCGTTCATAACTGTTAATTGCTTCTAAGTATACATGTTGCCAACCTTCATCATTACCGGGTGACTCAACACCGCGTGCCTTGTGGATTTTTTTTACAGGCATTTAAATTTAAAACACGTTTCAAACCATTGCCTAACATGCCTAGTCACGGCTCAGTTTCATTTATTTCTGCAAAATTATGTATGTTGGCTTTAATAAATTCAGTTGTCTTAAATGACCGATCTATGTATTTTGACATGACATTCATATACGTCTCAACAACTTCTTTAACAATGTCTTGTTTACATTTACCACCGTGGCTCACACCTTTAATGTGTTTTAACAAATATCCGGCTTTTGCGCCCATGTTCTCAACATCTTCCCGTATCTTACCCAACAACGCGTAAAATTGTATTTCAGCGTATTGGCCTAATTGTTCTGTATTTTGACTTCCATCAACTATGTCGGGCGCTATCCCGTCCGCCGGTGCACAAGCATCTGCCGATGCGTGTACCACGGCGGCCATTGCAAAAATATTGGGCATTGATGTTACCCAATCAACCGTTGTAGTATTACCAGGAATTCCTGCAACGGCTGATAATACTTCATCAGAACTATTCTGCGGTTCTTGTGTCGTTGACTCTACACAGGGTGTAATAAGCTCTTGCCCATTTATGTCATCAATATCTGAAATCACAGGATTACCAGCTATGTGTCTTGTTTCAGTTTCAGAGCAATCCTGTGTATCAGGAATAGTGATTACATCGGATTGCGACAATTGCTTAACATTACTTCTTGAGTCAACATTTAATAACACACCAATGCCTGCTATGTGTCTTGTTTCTGTTTCAGAGCAACCCTGTGTATCAGGAATTGTGATTACAGCTGATTGCGACAATTGCTTAACATAACTTCTTGAGAGACGCGATGCCCTCTTAACCTTTACAGTCTTTGTATTACCAGCGACATCCCGGTCTGCAGTGTTAAATGATGTGTGTGTTGATGTTACAGCACCATCGTTACTTACGCTTGATACAGTTTGTAACGCGATCCTTCTCCGTTGCGGCGTATCATTTTCGGAATACGACAATTTTCTTTTAAGATCGATAAATGCTGAATTATGACTTCTCTCATTCGTTCTTGGTCGAGCCGGCCTTCGTTTGTTCGGGTTGATACAGCCGTTATGCACCCCCATAACCGATGACCTAGCATGCTCCTTTAGGCTGTTATGTACGATCGACGGCGTTGCAAATTGATGGTTCTCCGTATCAGCGGCTGTTGTGCGTTTTGTTGTTTTCCCGCTTGTACTAGGCCTGTGTATTTGCGCGACTGTATCACGACCTACTGGTATCGTAGGATCATATCGTCTTGCTACAGCATCATCTGTAATACATATATTATAAAATAAATATAAACATCGATGCACGTAAATCAGCATTTAAATCACTGCATAACAATATACCATATAAAAGTGTTTGATTACACACCTGCTGTTGCGAATTGATGGTTTTCTGTTTCAGCGGCTGTTGTGCGTTTTGTTGTTTTCCCGCTTGTACTAGGCCTGTGCATTTGCGTGACTGTATCACGACCTACTGGTATCGTAGGATCATATCGTCTTGCTACAGCATCATCTGTAATACATATATTATAAAATAAATATAAACATCGATGCACGTAAATCAGCATTTAAATCACTGCATAACAATATACCATATAACAGTGTTTGATTACACACCTGCTGTTGCGAATTGATGGTTCTCCGTTTCAGCGGCGGTTGTGCGTTTTGTTGTTTTCCTGCTTGTACTAGGCCTGTGTATTTGCGCGACTGTATCATGACCTACTGGTATCGTAGGATCATATCGTCTTGCTACAGCATCATCTGTAATACATATATTATAAAATAAATATAAACACCGATGCACGTAAATTAGCATTTAAATTACTGCATAACAATATACCATATAACAGTGTTTGATTACACACCTGCTTTATATTCCGATGCACGTAAATTAACATTTAAATTACTGCATAACAATATACCACATAACAGTGTTTGATTACACACCTGCTTTATATTCGAATGTTTGAGCCCGGCCCCCTGTCGAGTGGGGAAAAAACGGTCGCTCATCAACAGCATTGCCGGTCTGTATAGCTGTGTTGTGACAATATTCAGGTTTGTTCAATATGTCCTGCAGAATACTGTCAGCCATCGCATCATCCATTTTTGTGGAATCTTTAGCTGGTGAAAAAATGAAAAATAATTATTACATACGGTATAAAATTAGAATAACATGAAAAAGAGTTGTATTATTGAGAATATAAAGTGTGTACAGGTGACAACAAATCAGCACAACGGTACAAGGTTTATGTTTAATTCTTTAGCCGGTGGAAAAAAAATAAAAAATAAAAATAACTAAAATAATTACAGGCGTTTAACATCATTTATTTTTAATTTATTTTAAAATATAAATCTTTTTAATTATTATTTTATTATTATTATTATTATTATTATTATTATTATAAGCTATTACATGTTACTCACAGGCAGGAGCCAATTCCAAAATATTAGTAAAATCTGGTATGATGCCGAAATCTGAACCATACGGACTTTCTCCAACATCATCGAAATTCTCTGTGTTTGTGGTATCTGTCATTTAATTGTGAGAAATAAAAATGAGAAATAAATTTTTTAATTACTTATTAACGTTGTATCCAGACTGTTGTACGTTCATACTATTTAAACTTTTAAAAATAAGTAAAAATGAACAAATTGTAGACCTTGGCTATAATTTCGTACTATTTAAACTTTTAAAAATAAATAAAATCGTGTCAATGGTATTTATAGACTTAGCTTACCATGGTTCATTTGATAACTTGGCAAATCATCATCTTCGGATCCAGATGTGCACATGTCATTATCTTTGTTGTTGATGTTCTGCATTGTCTGTCGCTGAACCAATAATGAAAATGAGATACGATTAATATCAGTGCTCTATATTAAACGATGCACACATTAAATGTGTTTGCTTTAAAATATAACATTTGTATAATATGAGACAGCCTATAACATCTGTCTTCAAACGATTTACATGAAATAATACAGTGCCGGTGCATTCCCAAAATGCGCCGCTAGATGGCACTATTACCACATATTTAAACATCCTTCAGTGAGTCACAATTATACCTAATTCACAGCCATATTTGTAAAATAAAAAATATAACATTTGTATAATATGAGACAGCCTATTGCATCTGCACTGCCTCCCTGCAACACAATCATTAGAGCCATAATGATAATAATAATAATAATAATAATAATAATTTTAACCCCTCACAGCCCAAGCATTAGATACATAATAATAATAATAATAATAATTTTACATCCTCACAGCCCAAGCATTAGATCCATTATATATATATATATATATATATATATATATATAAATAAATGTATTTCCAAAATGCGCCGCTAGATGGCACTATTACCACATATTTAATCTGCATCCCTGCAACACAATCATTACAGCCATAATGATGATGATAATAATAATAATAATAATAATAATAATAATAATTTTAACCCCATCACAGCCCAAGCATTAGATCCATAATAATAATAATAATAATAATAATAATAATTTTACATCCTCACAGCCCAAGCATTAGATCCATAATATATATATATATATATATATATATATATATATATTTAAATGTATTTCCAAAATGCGCCCCTAGATGGCACTATTACCACATATTTAATCTGCATCCCTGCAAAACAATCATTAGAGCCATAATGATAATAATAATAATAATAATAATAATAATAATTTAACCCCTCACAGCCCAAATTAGAGCTATAATGATAATAATAATAATAATAATAATAATAATAATAATAATAATAATTTAATACTTACCATGATGCCTTTGCGTGTGTATAGCGATGTAACTTCAGTTGAAATTCCTTCTCAGAGCTGTGTCACACTTCAGAGCTGTGTCCCATTCTTATAGTCATGAATGTGAGCACCAACCTGTGGTATGCCGTCCCACATTTCCAAGATGCTGGGGCGGGGTTTTTAAACATATAAACTTTGGGTGTATAATTTAGTAATTGTGATAATTCTTTTCAGTTACAATGAAAATATAATCTGTTAGCGGGTTCTTAAACTTTGTACTCAGCACTTCAAAAATATACCAAATGCTTATATATATATATATATATATATATATATATTTTTTTTTTTTTTTATTTTATTTTTTTTTTCATTTTTTTTTATTTAAAAGCACTGCTTAAAATTAAGATGTCATTTTGAGTCAATACATAGACCTGTAGGTGGTGCTAATGTTCTTTTGCAGAGATTAACACATTGTGTACATTAATAACCAGATGCTTTTGTTACAAGCATGGCTAGGATTTTTTAAACATATAAACTTTGGGTGTATAATTTAGTAATTGTGATAATTCTTTTCAGTTACAATGAAAATATAATCTGTTAGCGGGTTCTTAAACGTTGTACTCAGCACATCAAAAATATACCAAATACTTATAATTTACACAGCTGTATTATGTGCCATTGCAGCACCCCAACTTCTTATGTCATGTATTCCCAACATTCATGTTGCTGATTCTATTTAAAATATTGTGCTTTTAAATAAAAAGATATATATATATATATATCTTTATTTAAAAGCACAATAGTTTAAAATTAAGATGTCATTTTGAGTCAATACATAGACCTGTAGGTGGTGCTAATGTTCTTTTGCAGAGATTAACACATAGTGTACATTAATAATAAACAGATGCTTTTGTTACAAGCATGGTACTCCGTAGATCTAAGGCTTTTGAAATTGTGCTGTCATGGGTAGTCCATAGATCTAAGGATTTTGAAATTGTGCTGTCATCATTAATCATGCATGGTCATTAAAATCAATATGCTTTTTAAACCAGTGCCATGTGTGATGCTTCCGTGCATCTAAGAAAATGGACACGGTCATTAGTTATTATGCTTTTTAAACCTGTACCATGTGTGACATAGTGTGATTTTTAAATAGTACCATATGTGCCATGCATGAAGTTTCAATTGCTGGAATGTGTGAACTATAACACTGTAATGTTTTGTTAACAAAAGTGTACAGACTGGTAAAGTCAAAATAGTGAATTTTTTCATCACAAGCTGGTTTGTGATACAGCTTTATGGCGTATTCTGCGACTGGTGTTACGTGACACTCTTTTCAAAGCAATTTTCTTTTAATACAGTTTAATATCGAGCTCTATAAATTTTATATTACATTTTATATAAAAGTAATATCAAACACTATCATTTAATATTAAAGGGGGCGTGCCACTGGAGAAAGGGGTGGGGCAACTGTCAGTTTGACAGAAAGGTGGTCTTTCTCTACTCACTTTGAACAGAAAACACCAAATCGGTCAAAACCGGGAGCTTAGTAAATATACCCCTATGTTTGTCATTATGTGTATAAGAGCATTAATAATGTGCGGCTTATGTGTAACAGGGAACTACTGTATGTGTGTCATTATGTGTATAGGGGTACTAATAATGTGCAGCAAACGTGTAGGGGGCACTGTATGTGTCATTATGTGTATAAAGGCATTACTAATGTGTGGCATATGTGTATGTGTATAAGGGCATTAATAAAGGTTGTCATAATGTGTAAGGCGCATTATTTTTATAAGGACATTAATAATGTGTCTCATGTGTAAGGGGCATTACTGTGTGGAATTACGTGTATAAATGCATTACTAATGTGTGGCATTATGTGTATAAGGTGCTCTACTATGTGGCGTTGCATATAGAAAGGGCACTACTGTGTCGTCTAATGTAAATAAAGAGCAATAAGGTGTGGTGTAATGTGAATAAGGAGCAATTCAGTGTGATGTAATGTGAATAAGGGGCTCTGAGGAGTAACGCTTATAAAGTAAAGTGATACTACTGTGGGATGTAATATGAATTATGGACACTATCGCATGACGAAATGTGAATAAAGTGGCAGTACTGTGTGGTGTAATTGGAATTAGGGTTACTATTGTGTGGCCATGCCCCTTGCCAGCAAAAACATACCCCTTTTTGGGCTGTGCACCAAATGTGCAAACTGTTCCTATTTAAAATATAAGGGGTACAAACATCAAAATAAGGACTGCTATGGGTGAGGGGTGATGGTGCTGGGAAAGAGGTGCAAGGTCAGAGGCGGAACCAGCGGAGGTGCTAGGGGGCGCCAGCCAAAATCTTGCCTAGGGCATCATATTGGTTAGGGCCGGCTCTGAGTAAGTATCTGTATTTAATACCTGTATCGCCTGCTGATCAGTGTCAGAGACATCGGTAAGTGTATTGCAGTGGCAATGGTACGAGTTTATCAATCCTGACATGATTAGTAAATCATCATTGACTGCTGATATATACTACAGCAAGTGGTTAGTGTGCATTGTCCTTTGATGGCTTTGTACTTTGATATGTATTTTTGCTTCTAGTAGTTAACATTCCACAATGTGTTATAGTGTTACCATGGTGATGGCTGGGGGACACTTCCGGGTTGACAGACTTGTGGTGACGTCACCGGATATGCGCCTGCTGGAAACGGGTGGGTGATCCGCCCTGCGGCCGCACACGAGCACTGGGTGATGCTATTTAAGGTAAGATGTCTGTTTGTCTTGTTATACCTGATGAAAATGACGGATTAAATGTCATTGAATTGTCTTCATATGCTGTAACACGAGTTTTCTTCTCCAAGTCGCCAGGAGTGCCGCACATCCGATGATGTATGTATTCAACTGTGAGGGCACCTTGTGCATTTGACCTTGTTTTGGGAGAGCCGGGCACTCTGGCATATTTATATGTATATAAAACGCGTTGGGTGACCTGTACCTACCTCACTCCAAAGATAAGGAAAATTTGATTTTAAATACTTTTACTGTAGCTCTTAATTCATTTAGTGCTTTTAGTCCAGCTGTGTATTTATTGTTGTTTCATTTTTTATGTATGTTTTTATGCATCTTTTATGCAAATTTTTTTGTCGGATTCGGGTGTGTTTTGGATTCGGGTGTTTTTAAAAAAAAAAACCCACAAAAACAGCTTAAATCATAGAATTTGGGGGTATTTTTGATCCTATAGTATTATTAACCTCAATAACCATAATTTCCACTCATTTCCAGTCTATTCTGAACACCTCACACCTCATAATATTATTTTTTGTCCCAAAATTGCACCGAGGTCGCTGGATGACTAAGCTAAGCGACCCAAGTGGGCGGCACAAACACCTGGCCCATCTAGGAGTGGCACTGCAGTGTCAGACAGGATGGCACTTCAAAAAATTGGCCCCAAACATCACATGATGCAAAGAGAAAAAGAAAAAAGAAAAAAAAGAGGTGCAAGATGGAATTGTCCTTGGGCCTCCCTTATGTTGTATAAACAGGACATGCACACTTTAACAAACCCATCATTTCAGCCACAGGGTCTGCCACACGACTGTGGCTGAAATGACTGGTTGGTTTGGCCCCCCACCAAAAAAAGAAGCAATCAATCTCTCCTTGCTCAAACTGGCTCTACAGAGGCAAGATGTCCACCTCATCATCATCCTCTGATTCCTCACCCCTTTCACAGTGTACATCCCCCTCCTCACAGAGTATTAATTCGTCCCCACTGGAATCCACCATCTCAGGTCCCTGTGTACTTTCTGGAGGCAATTGATGGTGAATATCTCCACGGAGGAATTGATTATAATTCATTTTGATGAACATCATCTTCTCCACATTTTGTGGAAGTAACCTCGTACGCCGATCGCTGACTAGGTGACCGGCTGCACTAAACACTTTTTCGGAGTACACATTGGAGGGGGGGGGGGCAACTTAGGTAAAATAAAGCCAGTTTGTGCAAGGGCCTCCAAATTGCCTCTTTTTCCTGCCAGTATACGTAGGTCTGACGTGCCTACTTGGATGCTGTCACTCATATAATCCTCCACCATTCTTTCAATGGTGACAGAGTCATATGCAGTGACAGTAGACGAGGTGTCAGTAATCATTGGCAGGTCCTTCAGTCCGGACCAAATGTCAGCACTCGCTCCAGACTGCCCTGCATCACCGCCAGCGGGTGGGCTCGGAATTCTTAGCCTTTTCCTCGCAGCCCCAGTTGCGGGAGAATGTGAAGGAGGAGCTGTTGACGGGTCACGTTCTGCTTGAGTTGACAAGTGTCTCACCAGCAGGTCTTTGAACCTCTGCAGACTTGTGTCTGCCGGAAAGAGAGATACAACGTAGTTTTTAAACCTGGGATCGAGCACGGTGGCCAAAATGTAGTGCTCTGATTTCAACAAATTGACCACCCATGAATCCTGGTTAAGCGAATTAAGGGCTCCATCCACAAGTCCCACATGCCTAGCGGAATCGCTCCGTTTTAGCTCCTCCTTCAATATCTCCAGCTGCTTCTGCAAAAGCCTGATGAGGGGAATGACCTGACTCAGGCTGGCAGTGTCTGAACTGACTTCACGTGTGGCAAGTTCAAAGGGTTGCAGAACCTTGCACAACGTTGAAATCATTCTCCACTGCGCTTGAGTCAGGTGCATTACCCCTCCTTTGCCTATATCGTAGGCAGATGTATAGGCTTGAATGGCCTTCCTCCATCCTCTGAAGCATATAGAGGGTTGAATTCCACATCGTTACCACCTCTTGCTTCAGATGATGGCGGGGCAGGTTCAGGAGTGTTTGCTAGTGCTCCAGTCTTCAGCACGCGGTGGCTGAATGCCGATAGTGGTCCACAATTCTTCGGGCCACCGACAGCATCTCTTGCACGCCCCTGTCATTTTTAAATAATTCTGCACCACCAATTAATTGTATGTGCAAAACATGGGACGTGCTGGAATTTGCCCACATGTAACGCACGCACAATATTGGTGGCATTGCCCGATGTCACAAATCCCCAGGAGAGTCCAATTGGGGTAAGCCAATTTGCGATGATGTTCCTCAGTTTCCATAAGAGGTTGTCAGCTGTGTGCCTCTTATGGAAAGCGGTGATACGAAGAGTAGCCTGCCTAGGAACGAGTTGGCATTTGCGAAATGCTGCTATTGGTGCCGCTGCTGCTGCTGTTGTTGCTGCGGGAGGCAATACATCTACCCAGTGCGCTGTCACAGTCATATAGTCCTGAGTCTGCCCTGCTCCACTTGTCCACATGTCCGTGGTTAAGTGGACATTGGGTACAACTGCTTTTTTTAGGACACTTGTGACTCTTTTTCTGACGTCTGTGTACATTTTCGGTATCGTCTGCCTAGAGAAGTGGAACCTAGATGGGATATGGTACCGGGGACACACTACTTCAAGAAATTCTCTAAGTCCCTGTTAATTAACGGTGGATACCGGAGACATGTTGCTGTGATATTTCATCTTCCTCGCAAAGGACTGTTGGACAGTCAATTGCTTACTGGAAGTAGTACAAGTGGTCTTCCGACTTCCCCTCTGGGATGACGATCGACTCCCAGCAGCAACAACAGCAGCGCCAGCAGCACTAGGCGTTACACTCAAGGATCCATCGGAGGAATCCCAGTTAGGAGAGGACTCGTCAGACTTGCCAGTGACATGGCCTGCAGGACTATTGGCATTCCTGTCTAAGGAGGAAATTGACACTGAGGGAGTTGGTGGTTTGGTTTGCAGGAGCTTGGGTACAAGAGGAAGGGATTTAGTTGTCAGTGGACTGATTCCGCTGTCACCCAAAGTTTTTGAACTTGTCAATGACTTCTGATGAATGCATTTCAGGTGACGTATAAGGGAGGATGTTCCTAGGTGGTTAACGTCCTTACCCCTACTTATTACAGCTTGACAAAGGCAACACACGGCTTGACACCTGTTGTCCACATTTCTTTTAAAATAATTCCACACCGAAGAGGTGATTTTTTTTTGTAATTTGACCAGGCATGTCAATGGCCATATTCATCCCACGGACAACAGGTGTCTCCCCGGGTGTCTGACTTAAACAAACCACCTCACCATCAGAATCCTTCTTGTCAATTTCCTCCTCAGCGCCAGCAACACCCATATCCTTATCCTGGTGTACTTCAACAGTGACATCCTCAATTTGACTATCAGGAACAGGACTGTGGGTGCTCCTTCCAGCACTTCCAGGGGGCATGCAAATGGTGGAAGGAGCCACCTCTTCCCGTCCAGTGTTGGGAAGGTCAGGCATCGCAACCGACACAATTGGACTCTCCTTGGGGATTTGCGTTTTAGAAGAACGTACAGTTCTTTGCTGAGCTTTTGCCATCTTAACTCTTTTCAGTTTTCTAGCGGGAGGATGAGTGCTTCCATCCTCATGTGAATCTGAACCACTAGCCATAAACATAGGCCAGGGCCTCAGCCATTCCTTGCCACTCCATGTCGTAAAAAATGGCATATTGGCAAGTTTTACGCTTCTCATCAGACGCTTTTAATTTAGATTTTTGGGTCGTTTTACTGAACTTTTGTTTTTTGGATGTTACATGCTCTCTACTATGACATTGGGCATCGGCCTTGACAGACGACGTTGATGGCATTTCATCGTCTCGGCCATGACTAGTGGCAGCAGCTTCAGTACAAGGTGGAAGTGGATCTTGATCTTTCCCTATTTTACCCTCCACATTTTGTTCTCCATTTTTTAATGTGTGGAATTATATGCCAGTAATATTATTATATCAATAGCAATGGCCTACTGTACTGTACAACTATATATTGTTGGTCACCAAAATGCTGCACTGTACTATTATATATATACTGCTCACAAAAATGCAGCACAGATATGGAATGGATACTTGCAGTGACACGGAGCTGCAAGATACAGCAATGGCCTACTGTACTGTACAACTATATACTGTTGATCACCAAAATGCTGCACTGTACTACTATATATACTGCTCACAAAAATGCAGCACAGATATGGAATAGAAACTTGCAGTGACACGGAGCTGCAAGATACAGCAATGGCCTACTGTACTGTACAACTATATACTGTTGGTCACCAAAATGCTGCACTGTACTACTATATATACTGCTCACAAAAATGCAGCACAGATATGGAATGGATACTTGCAGTGACACGGAGCTGCAAGATACAGCAATGGCCTGCTGTACTGTACATCTATATACTGTTGGTCACCAAAATGCTGCACTGTACTACTATATATACTGCTCACAAAAATGCAGCAAAGATATGGAATGGATACTTGCAGTGACACGGAGCTGCAAGATACAGCAATGGCCTACTGTACTGTACAACTATATACTGTTGATCACCAAAATGCAGCACACTGAGCACAGATATTTGCAGCACACTGAGCACAGATATGGAGCTTTTCAGGCAGAGAATGTAGATATTTGCAGCACACTCAGCACAGATATTTTCAGCACACTGAGCACAGATATGGAGCTTTTCAGGCAGAGAACGTAGCCACGTCCTCTCCGTTCAATCTCCAATGCACGAGTGAAAATGGCGGCGGCGCGCGGCTCTTTATATAGAATACGAATCTCGCGAGAATCCGACAGCGGGATGATGACGTTCGGCCGCGTCCGGGTTAACCGAGCAAGGCGGGAAGATCCGAGGCTGCTTCGGACCAGTGTAAAATAGGTGAAGTTCGGGGGGGTTCGGATCTCGACGTACCGAACCCGCTCAACTCTAGCTTTTTGTGATGAGTTACATATGCTTTTTTTGCACCTTTTGATAACATCAACTTCTGAGTGCCGTTGCTTATTGGATTACTGTGTATTGTGTATATATATATATATATATATATATCTATATCTATGAGATGTGCAGCGGCCACTTTTCGTGTTTTGTGTTTTGGTCTTGGTTCTGGTTCCATGCTCGTATTTTGGATCTGGGTTGGTTTTGCCAAAACCACCCTTTCGGGTTTTGGTTTTGGATCTGGATGATTTTTGAAAAAAACACAAAAACAGCTAAAATCACAGAATTTGGGGGTAATTTTGATCCTACAGTATTATTACCGTCAATACCATTCATTTCCAGTCTATTCTGAACATCTCACACCTCACAATATTGTTTTTAGGCCAAAAGGTTGCACCGAGGTCGCTGGATGACTAAACTAAGTAACACAAGTGGGTGGCACAAACACCTGGCCCATCTAGGAGTTGCACTGCAGTGTCAGACAGGATGGCACTTTTAAAAACTAGGCCCCAAAGAGAACATAATGAAAAGAAGAAGAAAAAAGAGGTGCAAAGAGGTAGCTGGATGACTAAGTTAAGCGACACAAGTGTGCAGCACAAACACCTGGCCCATCTAGGAGTGGCACTGCAGTGGCAGACAGAATGGCAGTTCTAAAAAATAAGCCCCAAACAGCACATAAAGCAAAGAAAAAAAGAAGTGCAAGATGGAATTGACCTTGGGCCCTCCCACCCTTATAAACCGGACATGCACACTTTAACAAACCAATCATTTCAATGACAGGGTCTGCCACATGACTGTGGCTGAAATGATTGGTTTGTTTGGGCCCCCCCAAAGAAAGAAGCAATTAATCCCCCCACCAAAAAAAGAAGCAATTCATCTCTCCTTGCACAAACTGGCTCTACAGAGGCAAGATGTCGTCCTCATCCTCATCTTCCAATTCCTCACCCCTTTCAGTGTGTACATCCTCCTTCTCACAGAGTATTAATTTGTCCCCACTGGAATCCACCATCACAGGTCTCTGTGTTTTTTCTGGAGGCAATTTCTGGCAAAGATCTTCCTGCAGGAATGTATAATTAATTTTGATGAACATCATCTTCTCCACATTTTGTGTAAGTAACCTCCTATGCCGATCGCTGACTCCATCAGTTTGGACCAGATATCAACACTTGCTCCTGATTGTCCTGCATCACCGCTGGTGGGCTCGGAAATTTTATCCTTTTCCTCGCAGCCCCAGTTGCAGGAGAAAATGAAGGAGGAGCTGGTGACATGTCACATTCCGCTTGAGTTGACAATTTTCTCACCAGCAGGTCTTTGAACCTCTGCAGACTTGTGTCTCCCGGAAAGAGAGATACAACGTAGGCTTTAAACCTACGAACGAGCACGGTGGCCAAAATGTAGTGCTCTGATTTCAACAGATTGACCACCCTTGAATCCTGGCAAAGCGAATGAAGGGCTCCATCCACAAGTCCCACATACTTAGCGGAATCGCTCCATCTTAGCTCCTCCTTCAATTTCTCAAGCTTCTTCTGCAAAAGCCTGATGAGGGGAATGACCTGACTCAAGCTGGCAGTGTCTGAACTGACTTCACGTGTGGCAAGTTCAAAGGGTTGGAGAACCTTGCACAACACGGAAATCATTATACACTGTGCTTGAGTCAGTTGCATTCCCCCTCCTTTGCCTATATCGTAGGTGTATGGGTAGGCTTGAATGGCCTTTTGCTGCTCCTCCTTCCTCTGAAGCATATAGAGTGTTAAATTCCACCTCGTTACCACCTCTTGCTTTAGGTGATGGCAGGGCAGGTTCAGGAGTGTTTGCTGGCACTCCAGTCTTCAGCACGTAGTGGCTGAATGTCGAAAGTGGCCTGCAAGTTTTCGGGCCACCAACAATATCTCCTGCACGCCCCTGTTATTTTAAAAAAAAATTCTGCACCACAAAATTATTTGTATGTGCAAAACATGGGACGTGCTGGAATTTGCCCAGATGTAATGCACGCACAATATTGGTGGTGTTGTGCGATATCACAAATCCCCAGGAGAGTCTTAGTGAGGTAAGCCATTGTGTGATGATGTCCCTCAGTTTCCATAAGAGGTTGCAGGCGTTGTGCCTCTTACAGAAACTGGTGATACACAGCGTAGCCTGCCTAGGAACGAGCTGGTGTTTGTGAGATGCTGCGACTGGTGCTGCTGTTGTTGCTGCAGGAGGCCATACATCTACCCAGTGGGCTGTCACAGTCATGTAGTCCTTAGTTTGCCCTGCTCCACTTGTCCACATGTCCGTGGTTAAGTGGATACTGGGTACAACCGCATTTTTCAGGACACCAAGGACACTTTTCTTAATGTCCCTGTACAGTCCAGGAATCGCTTTCCTAGTGAAGTGGAATGTAGATGGGATCTGGTACCAGGGACACACTACCTCCATCAATTGTCAAAATCCCACTGCACTAATGGTGAATACCGGACACACGTCTAACACCAAAATAGCTATCAAGGCCTCAGTTATCCGCTTTGCAACGGGATCACTGCTGTCATATTTCATCTTCCTCGCAAAGGATTGTTGGACAGTGAATTGCTTAGTTGAAGTAGTACAAGTGGTCTTCTGACTTCCTCTCTGGGATGACGATCAACTACCAGCAGTAACAACAGCAGCAGCAGCAGCAGGCATACCACTCAAGGATCCTCAGGAGGAATCCTGGTTAGGAGAGGACTCGTCAGTCATGCCAGTGACATGGCCTGCAGGACTACTGACGTTCCTGACTGAGGAGGAAAATGACGTTGAGGGAGTTGGTGGTGTGGCTTGCAGGAGCTTGGGTACAAGAGGAAGAAGGGATTTAGGTGTCAGTGAACTCCAACAGGGACATCTTAAATTGAAATATCAGAAACTTGACTGTGGGTGCTTCTTCCAGTACTTGCAGAGGGCGTGCAAATGGTGGAAGGAGCCACCTCTTTCCGTTCAGTATTGGGAAGGTCAGGCATTACAACCGCCGACATATTTGGACTCTCCTTGGGGATTTGTGATGCCATCTTAGAACGCACAGTTTTTTGCTGTGCTTTTGCCAGCTTAACTCTTTTCATTTTTCTAGTGGGAGGATGAGGGCTTCCATTATTATGTGAAGCTGAACCACTAGCCATGAACATAGGCCAGGGCCTCAGCCGTTCCTTGCCACTGCATGTCGTAAATGGCATATTGGCAAGTTTACGTTTCTCCTCCTATTCAAATTAATTTTTTGGGGTTATTTTACTGAACTTTGGCTTTTTGAATTTGACATGCCCTCTAATATCACATTGGGTATCAGCCTTGGCAGACGATGTTGATGGCATTTCCTTGTCTATGTCATGACTAGTGGCAGCAGCTTCAGCTCTAGGAGGAAGTGGTTCTTGAACTTTCCCTATTTTATATAACAATATGAGGCACAGAAGAGCATACCCCTAAACCACATACACACGGCAAAGCCTGTAAAAATTATTTGGACAATAACCCTTTCATTTGGAGTTATTGTAATAATATGCAGCACAGGAGAGCGTACCCCTAAACCACACACACACAACAAAGCCTGTAAAAATTATTTGGATTATTACCCTTTTATTTTAAGTTATTATAATAATATGCAGCACAGAAGAGCGTACCCGTCTACACCACACAGGGCAAACCCTGTAAAAATTATTTGGATTAACCCCTTTAATTGTCATAAATAATATACAGCACAGGACAGCACCACTGGACTTATACGGCAGTACCGCTGGAGGTATACGGCAGCACCGCTGGACTTTTACGGCAGTACCCCTGGACTTTTACACCAGTACCCCTGGACTTATACAGCAGTACCTCCGGACGTATACGTCTGTACCGCTGGACTTATATGGCAGTACCACTAGACTTATACGGCAGTACCACTGGACTAATACGGCAGTACTACTAAACTTATACGGCCGTACCGCTGGACTTATACGGCAGTATCACTGGACTTATACTGCACCACCGCTGGACTTATACAGCAGTACCGCTGGTCTGGATTTATACAGCAGCACTGATGGACTTATATGGCATTACCACTAGACTTACATGGCAGCACCACTGGACTGGCAGCACCACTGGACTGGATTTATACAGCAGTATTGCTGGACTTATATGGCAATACTGCTGGACTTATATGGCAGCACCACTGGACTGGACTTATATAGCAGCACCACTGGACTTATGGCAGCACAGGACACAACCACTGGACTTATTACAGCACAGGACACCACCACTGGACTGATGCAGCACAAGACAGCACCACTGGACTTGACTTATACAGCTCCACTGGACTTATACGGCAGTACCCCTGGACTTATACGGCTGTACCGCTAGACTTATACGGCATCACCGCTGGACATATTTGGCAGTACCGCTGGACTTATATGGCAGTTCTGATGGAATTACCACTGGATTTATATAACAGCACCACTGGATTGGACTTATATGGCAGTACTGCTGGACTGATAAGCAGCACCACTGGACTGGACTTATTCAGCAGCACCACTGGACTGGACTTATATGACATCACCACTTGACTGGAGTTATACAGCAGCACCACTGGACCTATGGCAGCACAGGACACCACCACTGGACTGATGCAGCACAAGACAGCACCACTGGACTGGACTTATACAGCAGCACCACTGGACTGAGGTAGCACAGGACACCACAACTGGAGTGACTGGACTGATGCAGCACAAGACACCACCACTGGACTGAGGCAGCACAAGACAGCACCACTGGACTGGACTTATACAGCACCACTGGACTAATACGGCAGTACCGCTAAACTTATAATGCAGTACCCCTGGACTTATGCAGCAGTACCGCTGGACTTATATGGCTGTGCCGGTGCACTTACATGGCAGTAGCCCTGGACTTATACAGCAGTACCTCCGGACGTATACGTCTGTACCGCTGGACTTATATGGCAGTACCATTAGACTTATACGGCAGTACCACTGGACTAATACGGCAGTACCACTAAACTTATACGGCCGTACCGCTGGACTTATACGGCAGTATTGCTGGACTTATACTGCACCACCACTGGACTTATACAGCAGTACCGCTGGACTGGATTTATACAGCAGCACTGCTGGACTGGACTTATACGGCAGTACCGCTGGACTTATATGGCATTACCACTGGACTTACATGGCAGTACCACTGGACTGGACCTATACGGCAGCACCACTGGACTGGACTTATACAGTAGTACCCCATGACTTATGTGGCAGTACCGCTGGACTTATATGGCTGTGCCGGTGCACTTATATGGCAGTACCCCTGGACATATATGGCAGTACCACTGGACTTATATGGCTGTACCACTGGACTTATATGGCAGAACCGCTGGACTTATATGGCAGAACCGCTGGACTTATATGGCAGAACCGCTGGACTTATATGGCAGAACCGCTGGACTTATACGGCAGCACCGCTGGACTGGACTTATATGGCAGCACCACTGGACTGGACTTATACGGCAGCACTACTGGACTTATGACAGCACAGGACACCACCACTGGAGTGACTGGACTGATGTAGCACAAGACACCACCACTGAACTGATGCAGAACAAGATAGCACCACTGGAATGGACTTATACAGCACCACTGGACTAATACGACAGTACCGCTGGACTTATACAGCAGTACCCCTGGACTTATACGGCAGTACCGCTGGACTTATGCGGCAGTACCACTGAACTTATATGGCAGCACCACTGGACTGGACTTATACAGCAGCATCACTGGACTGGACTTATACAGCATCACCACTGGACTGGAGTTATACAGCAGCATCACTGGACATATGGCACCACAGGACACCACCACTGGACTGATACAGCACAAGACAGCACCACTGGACTGGACTTATACAGCAGCACCACTGGACTTATTGTAGCACAGGACACCACCACTGGAGTGACTGGACTGATGCAGCACAAGACACCACCACTAGACTGATGCAGCACAAGACAGCACCACTGGACTTATACGGTCATATTGCCGGAGTTATACGGCAGGTCCCCTGGACTTACACGGCAGTACCGCTGGACTTATACGGCAGTACTGCTGGACTTATACGGCAGTACCGCTGGACTTATACGGCAGTACCGCTGGACTTATACGGCAGTACTGCTGGACTTATACGGCAGTACCGCTGGAGTTATACGGCAGGTCCCCTGGACTTATACGGCAGTACCGCTGGACTTATACGGCAGTACCCCTGGACTTATACGGCAGTACCGCTGGACTTATACGGCAGTACCGCTGGACTTATACGGCAGTACCACTGGACTTATACGGCAGTACCGCTGGACTTATACGGCAGTACCGCTGGACTTATACGGCAGTACTGCTGGACTTATACGGCAGTACCCTTGGACTTATACGTCAGTACCGGTGGACTAAATAAACGGGGTGGAGGGGTATGTCTTTACGTAAAGCTGTTTTTAAAACCTGATATACTGGAAGATATTGAAGAGGGGACTGTAAATTCTGTTGAGACGTTATGGGTAGAAATAGCATGCAGGGGTAAAGGAATAAAAAATTTAGTATTGGGGTTATGCTACAGGCCACCTGGTATTAATGTGTCTGATGAGGAATTGTTACTGAAACAAATTGAAAAAGCCGCAGGATTAGGAGACATAGGTGGTCATTCCGAGTTGTTCGCTCGTTGCCGTTTTTCGCAATGCAGCGATTAGGTGGAAAATGCACATGCGCATGGTACGCAGCGTGCATGCGCTAAGTAATTTAACACAAAACTTTGGAGATTTACACACGCTCAAGCAACGTTTTTTCAACGCTCGAGTGATTGTAGTGTGATTGACAGGGAGTGGGTGTTTCTGGGCGGCAACTTGGCGTTTTCAGGGAGTGTGCTAAAAAACGCAGGCGCGCCAGGTAAAAACGCAGGAGTGGCTGGAGAAATGGGGGAGTGGCTGGCCGAACGCAGGGTGTGTTTGTGATGTCAAACCAGGAACTAAATGGACTGAGGTGATCGCAATCTAGGAGTAGGTCTGGAGCTACTCAGGAACTGCAGGGAATTATTTAGTAGCAGTTCTGCTAATCTTTAGTTCGCTATTCTGCTAAACTAGGATACACTCCCAGAGGGTGGCGGCCTAGCGTGTGCAATGCTGCTAAAAGCAGCTCGCGAGCGGACAACTCTGAATGAGGGCCATAGTAGTGATGGGAGATCTCATGGCAGTTTTCATAAGCAGTCCTTTAATGGCTCAACTAGGACTCTAAACTTTAGCAAAGCCAACTTTGTCATGATGAGGGAAGCTTTAAGGGACATTGAATGGGAGATTCTGTTTCATGAAAAAAATACTACGGAGAAATGGGATGTATTAAAATCACTGCTAGTTAAAAATACTCACAAATTTATTCCCACAAGCAGCAAAAAAAGGGAATAAAAATCCCAAACCAACGTGGCTTAACAAAAAGATAAAGGAACTAATGGGCAAAAAAAGTCAAACATTCACAAAATACAAATCTGAAGGGAATGCGGAGTCATTTCAGCATTTTAAGGATTGTAACAAAATATGCAAAAAAGAAATTAGAGCGGCTAAAGTAGAAACTGAAAAACTAGTAGCAAAGGAAAGCAAAGCAAATCCCACATTTTTGTTTAAAATACATCCACAGCAAGAGATTAAAGAAGGAGAGGTAGCGGTCGTTAGGTTGACATGCATTAGGTCGACAAGCATTGGGTCGACCACTAAAGGTCGACATGCACTAGGTCGACATGTGCAAGGTCGACAGGTCAAAAGGTCGACATTAGTTTTTCACAATTTTTTTATCCATTTTTTGACCTTTTTCATACTTTACGATCCACGTGGACTACTAATGGGAACGCCAATCTGTGCCGAGCACAGTGAGGCACCTTGCCCAAAGCATGGCGAGCGAAGCGAGCCATGCGAGGGGGGCGGTGCACTAATTGGGGTTCCCCGTCACTCTACAAAGAAAACTACACCAAAAAAAGTTTTACAAAAAACATGGCGACCTTTTGACCTGTCAACCTTGCACATGTCGACCTAACGACCCTGTCGACTTAAACACCCTGTTGACCTAGTGCATGTCGACATTTAGTGGTCGACCCAATGCATGTCGACCTAATGTGTGTTGACCCAACGACCCATACCAAGAAGGAGAGTATAGGCCCTTTAAAAGACAAGTTGGGAGTCTTAATCAAAAATGATAATGACATAGCGAACAAACTAAATGAGTTTTTTTCAATGGTATTTACCAGAGAAGACCAAATGCAGGGTCTAACACACAATCTCAACAAAAATAATGTCCCACTGCTAAATGCTTATTTAAGTGAGGAGGTAGTCTGTAACCAATTTAAAAATGTAAAGATTAATGTCACCTGGTCCCGATGGAATTCACCCAAGGGTTCTTATGGAGCTTCATTCTGAACTAGCAAGACCACTATTTTTGATTTGCAAAGATTCAGTTATTTCAGGTATGGTTCCCAAGTACTGGCGTATAGCGGAGGTGGTGCCAATATTCAAAAAGGGAAGTAAAGCTGAACTGGGTAGTTATAGACCAGTTAGTCTTACATCTATAGTGGGGAAGGTATACTAAGGGATAGTATTCAGAAGTTCCTTGATGCCAAAAGGTCATTAAAAGGAACCAATATGGATTTGTTAAGGATAGATCATGTCAAACCAACTTAATTGGCTTTTATGAAACAGTTATTGCGAACCTTGATCAGGGTAAGGAGGTGGATATAATCTATTTAGACTTTGCCAAAGCTTTCGACACAGTACCGCACATGCGACTTATTTATAAGCTACAAGAAATAGGGCTAGGGAGCACAATATGCACTGTACTTGGACCACTATTGTTTAACATTTTCATTAACGACCTAACAGTAGGTCTAGAGAGCATGGTGTCAATCTTTGCAGACGATACAAAATTGTGTAAGATTATAAATACAGAGGGGGATGCCGAGTCTCTTCAGAACGACTTAGTGAAACTAGACGCATGGGCAGCTAAATGGAGAATGAGATTTAATACCGACAAGTGTAAGGTAATAATTTGTTGTAGCAACAACAAAAACAACACCTACATACTAAATGGGATAATATTAGGGGATTCTGTACTGGAAAAAGACTTGGGTGTTCACATAGATAGCAAACTAAGCAGTACCCAAAGTAGGATTGCAGCAAAGAAGGCTAAAAACATATTAGCATGCATAAAACGGGGAATTGATGCAAGGGATGAGTGTGTTATATTACCATTATATAAATCACTATTGAGGCCACATCTAGATTACGGTGTACAATTTGGGGCACCATACTACAAAAAGGATATCCTGGTTCTTGAAAAGGTTCAGAGGTGGTCGACCAAACTAATTAAGGTAATGGAGATGCTGGAATACGAGGAAAGGCTTGCAAGGCAAGGCATGTTTACACTGGAAAAGAGGAGATTAAGAGGGGACATGATCAACATCTACAAATATATAAGGGGACAATACACAGAGCTTGCGCGGGACCTGTTTTTGATAAGCTCAGAGGACAAGTGGGCACTCGCTTAGGTTAGAGGAGAGGAGATTCAGCACAATGCGGCGAAACGGTTTTTTCACAGTAAGGACAATACGTGTTTGGACTTCCCTGCCTGAGGAAGTAGTAACGGGCGGACTCAGTCAACACCTTTAAGAATGGGTTAGATAAATTCCTAATGGATACGGATATTCAGGGTTATGGTGCTTAGTCACGCACTATAGTTATTAAAACACAACGGCTGTCATTAAAACAAAACGGCTGACATCAGCATGAGGCAAAATTAGTCCTAAAAGAAAACTGCATAGGAGACCACCAATAGGTTGAACTCAATGGACAAATTGTATTTTTTCAACCTTAGATACTATGTTACTATGCCTTATATGGCTGTACTACTGGACTTATACGGCAGTACCGCTGGACTTATACGTCAGAACCGCTGGTCTTATACGGAAGCACTTCTGTACTGGACTTATAAGCAGCACTACTGGACTAGACTTATATGGCAGCACCACTGGACTGGACCTATATGGCAGCACCACTGCACTGGACTTATACAGCAGCACCACTGGACTTATGGCAGCACGGGACTCCACCACTAGAGTGACTGGACTGATGCAACACAAGACACCACCCCTGGACTGATGCAGCACAAGACAGCACCACTGGACTGGACTTATACAGCAGCACTGGACTTATTGCAGCACAGTGACACCACTAATGGACTGATGCAGCACAAGACAGCACCACTGGACTGGGCTTATACAACAGCACTGGACTTATGGCCAAATGCCGCTGTACCATCCCCTCCCACCCAGTGACCACCTCTGCCTGTCAATCAGGCAGAGGCACTCGCTAGGGAACGACGGCTTTCAGCCGTCCGGCATGCGCCGGCGCAATGCAGCAGTGCATACGCAGTTCTGACCCGATCGCTGCGCTGCGATAAACTGCAGCGAGCGATCGGGTTGGAATGACCCCCATTATGCGATAAACCTAGATTCATATATAGGAAGGTGGACAATTTTAAAAACCATCTGGTAAAAAGTGTAGTACAGGGACAGAAAAAATGTACCACCATCATCACGAAAGGTGCAACATCCAAAACTACTCAATATGTCTCCACAACAACTCAAAAGAAATCAAAAATAAAACAATTCATCACATCCCAAAAAAATATTCACCACCTTGGCGCACACTCATATGCATAAAGGATAAAGGAAACGTTCTTACACAATAATTTAATTGTGTGTCCCCAATTATTATTTATCTGTGATCTTTCTAACTTATAAATTTTGTCCGCAAGAATAAATCTTATCTCGGAGCAAGAGAATAGATCATCATGCAATATTGTCACATATAAAGAAAAGGGGTTTATTAATATATCACACTCACAATAAAACACAGAATAAAAGCATGTAACCACATATCAGTGGATGGGGCTTGCATCAGGGACCATCAGTTACCCTCCCAGGTGTAACAGGGTTGGGAAGTCCAGAACGTCCCGGGAACCTTCAACTCCCTCGGCACATGATGTTCCCAGCAAGAATCCCGCAGAAAACATCACTTGCTTAACGCGTTTCTGACTTAATTGTCCTTCATCAGAAGCATAGTGACATTGTCCCCAGATTGGGTATTTATATCCTTGTCCATTAGGCTAGGCCACTCCTCTGATCTCCATAGATTCCCGCCATTTGCGGCGGTTCGCACGGCCGGAAGTGACGTTCCCAGAAGCGGAAGTACCAATGCCGCTTCCAACGTTCCAACACCGCTTACCGGAACTGGAAGTATGCATTCCACTACTCCCGACCCCAGAAGTCTCTCCTGTTTTTGTGCATTCCATCACTTCTCTCTCCAAATGACGGGCCTGCTCAAATGTTCTTAAAGTGCACAAATGTCCATTAGTCCATAATTAATCAGTAAAATATGTAAAAAATATATATTAAAAATCAGGATATATAAACATATTTAAAAAAAAAAGGGATATAGATTTCATATAAGACACCAGTTACAAGATATAAATTACTACCCTATAAAAACCATTTCAACTCAAAGTCACCATTTAAACCTCCTGGTACTAATGTTTTTAACATACTGTATATATTCATCTTATCTCAGCTTTGGATAATTGTACCTCTATATCCCTATTTCTCAAGGATGGGTTGATATTTTGAATACCCCAAAATGTTTTGATGCAATTGGGATTAGAATTGTGGACCATCTTAAAATGAACTGAGACCGTATGTGTCTCAAGACCCTTTTTTATGTTATACGTATAGTCGGCTAAACTCACCTTCAAGTTCCTAGAGGTCTTGCCCAGTTATACCAAACCACAGACGCATTCTAGACCATAAATTACATTCTTTGTATTACAAGTTATAAACTCTTTTATAGGGTAGTTTTTATTTCCCACAGTAAACTCTTTTATGTTGCTTTGACCCTTCACTGTTTTGCTCATAGTACACAGACCACATCTGTGGAAACCTTGTGTTCTTATACTAGATCTTTTTACATCATCTATTGCACTTCTAACAATTTATCACATGCAACAGCAAAAATTTTGTCTACCTTATACAATGCTCTTGTGCAAAACAATATAAGGGAAGAACCACAAGACAACTGAAGGATAGAATGGACGAACACATACGGAGTAGTGATGTGCACCAGAAATTTTTCGGGTTTTGTGTTTTGGTTTTGGATTCGGTTCCGCTGCCGTGTTTTGGATTCGGACGCGTTTTGGCAAAACCTCCCTGAAAATTTTTTTGTCGGATTCGGGTGTGTTTTGGATTCGGGTGTTTTTTTACAAAAAACTCTCAAAAACAGCTTAAATCATAGAATTTGGGGGTCATTTTGATTCCATAGTATTATTAACCTCAATAACCATAATTTCCACTAATTTCCAGTCTATTCTGAACACCTCACACCTCACAATATTATTTTTAGTCCTAAAATTTGCACCGAGGTCACTGGATGACTAAGCTAAGCGACCCAAGTGGCCGACACAAACACCTGGCCCATCTAGGAGTGGCACTGCAGTGTCAGACAGGATGGCACTTCAAAAAATAGTCCCCAAACAGCACATGATGCAAAGAAAAATGAAAGAAAAAAGAGGTGCAAGATGGAATTGTCCACCCACCCACCCTTATGTTGTATAAACAGGACATGCACACTTTAACAAACCCATCATTTCAGCAACAGGGTCTGCCACACGACTGTGACTGAAATGACTGGTTGGTTTGGGCCCCCACCAAAAAAGAAGCAATCAATCTCTCCTTGCACAAACTGGCTCTACAGAGGCAAGATGTCCACCTCCTCTTCATCGTCCGATTCCTCACCCCTTTCACTGTGTACATACCCCTCCTCACAGATTATTAATTCATCCCCATTGGAATCCACCATCACAGATCCCTGTGTACTTTCTGGAGGCAATTGCTGGTGAATGTCTCTACGGAAGAATTGCTTATAATTCATTTTGATTATAATTCATAATTCATCTTATCCACATTTTCTGGAAGTAACCTCGTACGCCGATTGCTGACAAGGTGAGCGGCTGCACTAAACACTCTTTCGGAGTACACACTGGAGGGGGGGCAACTTAGGTAAAATAAAGCCAGTTTGTGCAAGGGCCTCCAAATTGCCTCTTTTTCCTGCCAGTATACGTACGGACTATCTGACGTGCCTACTTGGATGCGGTCACTCATATAATCCTCCACCATTCTTTCAATGGTGACAGAATCATATGCAGTGACAGTAGACGACATGTCAGTAATAGTTGGCAGGTTCTTCAGTCCGGACCAGATGTCAGCACTCGCACCAGTATGCCCTGCATCACCGCCAGCGGGTGGGCTCGGAATTCTTAGCCTTTTCCTCGCAGCCACAGTTGCGGGAGAATGTGAAGGAGGAGCTGTTGACGGGTCACGTTCCGCTTGACTTGACAATTTTCTCACCAGCAGGTCTTTGAACCTCTGCAGACTTGTGTCTGCCGGAAAGAGAGATACAACGTAGGTTTTAAATCTAGGATCGAGCACGGTGGCCAAAATGTAGTGCTCTGATTTCAACAGATTGACCACCCGTGAATCCTGGTTAAGCGAATTAAGGGCTCCATCCACAAGTCCCACATGCCTAGCGGAATCACTCTGTTTTAGCTCCTCCTTCAATCTCTCCAGCTTCTTCTGCAAAAGCCTGATGAGGGGAATGACCTGACTCAGGCTGGCAGTGTCTGAACTGACTTCACGTGTGGCAAGTTCAAAGGGTTGCAGAACCTTGCACAACGTTGAAATCATTCTCCACTGCGCTTGAGTTAGGTGCATTCCCCCTCCTTTGCCTATATCGTAGGTAGCTGTATAGGCTTGAATGGCCTTTTGCTGCTCCTCCATCCTCTGAAGCATATAGAGGGTTGAATTCCACCTCGTTACCACCTCTTGTTTCAGATGATGGCGGGGCAGGTTCAGGAGTGTTTGCTGGTGCTCCAGTCTTTGGCACGCGGTGGCTGAATGCCGACAGTGGCCCACAATTCTTCGGGCCACCGACAGCATCTCTTGCATGCCCCTGTCGTTTTTTAAATAATTCTGCACCACCAAATTCAATGTATGTGCAAAACATGGGACGTGCTGGAATTTGGCCACATGTAATGCACGCACAATATTGGTGGCGTTGTCCGATGTCACAAATCTCCAGGAGAGTCCAATTGGGGTAAGCCATTCTGCGATGATGTTCCTCAGTTTCCGTAAGAGGTTGTCAGCTGTGTGCCTCTAATGGAAAGCGGTGATACAAAGCGTAGGAACGAGTTGGCATTTGCGAGATGCTGCTACTGGTGCCGCCGCTGCTGTTCTTGCTGCGGGAGGCAATACATCTACCCAGTTGGCTGTCACAGTCATATAGTCCTGAGTCTGCCCTGCTCCACTTGTCCACATGTCCGTGGTTAAGTGGACATTGGGTACAATTGCATTTTTTAGGACACTGGTGACTCTCTTTCTGAGGTCTGTGTACATTCTCGGTATCGCCTGCCTAGAGAAGTGGAACCTAGATGGGATTTGGTACCAGGGACACACTAACTCAATAAATTCTCTAATTCCCTGTGAATTAACGGTGGATACCGGACACATGTTTAACACCACCCAGGCTGCCAAGGCCTGAGTTATCTGCTTTGCAGCAGGATGACTGCTGTGATATTTAATCTTCCTCGCAATGGACTGTTGGACAGTCAATTGCTTACTGGAAGTAGTACAAGTGGTCTTCCGACTTCCCCTCTGGGATGACGATCGACTCCCAGCAGCAACAACAGCAGCGCCAACAGCAGTAGGTGTTACAGTCAAGGATGCATCGGAGGAATCCCAGGCAGGAGAGGACTCGTCAGACTTGACAGTGACATGGCCTGCAGGACTATTGGCTTTCCTGTCTAAGGAGGAAGTTGACACTGAGGGAGTTGGTGGTGTGGTTTGCAGGAGCTTGGTTACAAGAGGAAGGGATTTAGTTGTCAGTGGACTGCTTCTGCTGTCACCCAAAGTTTTTGAACTTGTCAATGACTTCTGATGAATGCACTCCAGGTGACGTATAAGGGAGGATGTTCCTAGGTGGTTAACGTCCTTACCCCTACTTATTACAGCTTGAGAAAGGCAACACACGGTTTGACAAATGTTATCCGCATTTCTTTTAAAATAATTCCACACCGACAAGGTGATTTTTTTTGTAATTTGACCAGGCATGTCAATGGCCATATTCATCCTAAGGACAACAAATGTCTCCCCGGGTGCCTGACTTAAACAAACCACCTCACCATCAGAATCCTCCTTGTCAATTTCCTCCTCAGTGCCAGCAACACCCATATCCTCATCCTGGTGAACTTCAACAGTGACATCTTCAATTTGACTATCAGGAACTGTACTGCGGGTGCTCCTTCCAGCACTTGCAGGGGGGAGTGCAAATGGTGGAAGGTGCCACCTCTTCCCGTCCAGTGTTGGGAAGGTCAGGCATCGCAACCGACACAATTGGACTCTCCTTGGGGATTTGTGATTTAGAAGAACGCACAGTTCTTTGCTGTGCTTTTGCCAGCTTAAGTCTTTTAATTTTTCTAGCAAGAGGATGAGTGCTTCCATCCTCATGTGAATCTGAACCGCTAGCCATGAACATAGGCCAGGGCCTCAGCCATTCCTTGCCACTCCGTGTCGTAAATGGCATATTGGCAAGTTTACACTTCTCATCAGACGCTTTTAATTTTGATTTTTGGGTCATTTTACTGAACTTTTGTTTTTTGGATTTTACATGCTCTCTACTATGACATTGGGCATCGGCCTTGGCAGACGACGTTGATGGCATTTCATCGTCTCGGCCATGACTAGTGGCAGCAGCTTCAGCACAAGGTGGAAGTGGATCTTGATCTTTCCCTATTTTACCCTCCACATTTTTGTTATCCATTTTTTAATGTGTGGAATTATATGCCAGTAATATACCAATAGCAATGGCCTACTGTACCGTACTGCTATATATTATATACTGGTGGTCAGCAAAATTCTGCACTGTCCCCCTACTATATATACTGCGCACAACTAAAATGCAGCAAAGGTATGGATGGATAGTATACTTGACGACACAGAGGTAGGTAGAGCAGTGGACTACTGTACCGTACTGCTATATATTATATACTGGTGGTCAGAAAAATTCTGCACTGTCCTCCTACCATATATATACTGCGCATAACTAAAATGCACCACAGGTATGGATGGATAGTACACTTGACGACACAGAGGTAAGTAGAGCAGTGGACTACTGTACCGTACTGCTATATATTATATACTGGTAGTCAGCAAAATTCTGCACTATCCTCCTACTATATATGGGTAAGGTGAAGTAAGACCAGATGTCGTGCGCTTATAAGATTAATGAAAAAAGGGGTACTTTCCTCACAAGTCTTCTGCTAAATACTTCATATAAATAGGATCCATATGTGGGAAAAAAACAGAATTCCAAATATAGTGTAGTATATTCTAAATTTGAAAAATGAGTATATACGGATGATGTCAATGAAAATAGATGGGGGATTACCAGAACAATAGATGGGGGATTACCAGAACAAGCCACGATATATGCCTTTCAAAAGTATTCCGCAGCTAGGATGATCGTGTGTCAATCCCCTCACAGGTCCTCTGTCATCAACCTTTACCACAAACGCTCCCCAGAAACGAAATTCATATAAGGAAAACAGAATTCCAGATATAGTGTAGTAGGTTCAGAGAAAAGTAATTTTAATATACACAAATAAAAATTGCCAATACATAAAAGGTAATAGATGGAGAATTACCACAAATAATAATAAAATCAGCGTTGAATAATTAGTCTCACTGGAAAGAATACAGCTCAAATATCCCCTGATATAAAAAGGTAAAGTTGGAGGTTTACCAGATTTTCAAGAAATATGTGCCTTTGATGTTACGAGTTAGCTGGCTCCGGAACCCATCTCCCAAAGTGACACACAGTTCCGTCCGTCCGGTGAAGCTCTTTGCCACACAACTTTCTCCTGTCATGCAGTGCCGACCGGTTTCGGGATCTCTCCCTTCATCAAGGCTGTATGACAGGAGCTATGCTACAGTAAGTCTGGGCTATTTATGCTCTGTATGTAAATCACTTCCGGGTCAACAAGGTCACCTTGTTGTATGTAAATCACTTCCGGGTCAACAAGGTCACCTTGTTGTATGTAAATCACTTCCGGGTCAACAAGGTCACCTTGTTGTATGTAAATCACTTCTGGGTCAACAAGGTCACCTATATATTCTTACGTCAAGTTTTCCCTCCACAGATTCATAATTGTTGTGTAGTCTAAACATAGCAGCTTTGCATAATGAAAACTATAAAACACAACCTATCTAAACTCAACTTTTAGTGGGAGGACCTAGCCTCCGTATTTCCGTACTTCCGATACACAAAATTTTAATAATACTGGGGATCTCATAATTTTATGTTAATATCACGTTGGTGGTACTTGTGGATTATTTACTTAAAAAAGCCGTCTCTAATAGATAGGTACGGGAGCGGCCGCGTGCTTCCGGTCCGTGGAATGCACCGCGGACCGCATCCCGACTTTGACTCGTGCACTTCCTGTGTCGCAGCCGCGTACTTCCGGTCCATGGACCTTGTTGACCCGGAAGTGATTTACATACAAGGTGACCTTGTTGACCCGGAAGTGATTTACATACAGAGCATAAATAGCCCAGACTTAGCATAGCTCCTGTCATACAGCCTTGATGAAGGGAGAGATCCCGAAACCAGTGGGCACTGCATGACAGGAGAAACTTGTGTGGCAAAGAGCTTCACCGGATGGATGGAACTGTGTGTCACTTTGGGAGACGGGTTCCGGAGCCAGCTTCCTTGTAACATCAAAGGCACATATTTCTTGAAAATCCGGTAAACCTCCAACTTTACCTTTTTATATCAGGGGATATAAGACTCATTATTCAATGCTGATTTTATTATTATTTGTCTTAATTCTCCATCTATTACCTTTTATGTATTGGCAATTTTTATTTGTATATATTAAAATTACTTTTCTCTGAACCTACTACACTATATCTGGAATTCTGTTTTCCCTATATGAATTTCGTTTCTAGGGAGCGTTTGTGGTAAAGGTTGACGACAGGGGACCTGTGAGGGGATTGACACATGATCATCCTAGCTGCGGAATACTTTTGAAAGGCATATATCGTGGCTTGTATTGCACTTAGTTCTGGTAATCCCCCATCTATTTTCATTGACATCATCCGTGTATACTCATTTTTAAAATTTAGAATATACTACACTATATTTGGAATTGTGTTTTTTTCCCCACATATGGATCCTATTTATATGAAGTATTTAGCAGAAGACTTGTGAGGAAAGTACCCCTTTTTCATTAATATTATAAGCGCATGACATCTGGTCTTACTTCACCTTACCCATTTTATCCTTGGTATTGGGGATACCTTTTAGACTAGCCTGTGTGCAGCTGATTCTTTGTTGGCGCCAAGGTACTTTTCTGTTATCCATTTTCACTGTTTAAGCCCATTCCCCACTAGAAAAGTCCTAAGGCGACATTATGTTTCATCACCTAAAAAGTAGAGGAGAGACTCAAAGAAGTGTTTACAGAAAAAACTACAAGCAGAAACGATGAGGATCTTGATGTAACTACGGGACGTCTTGAGAAATTACTCCTACGTGAAAACCGTTTGTGGTGGGAATGTGCGACTTTGGAAAAATATGTTGCAGATCAAATTATACCAAAAGGATTAAGGATAAAAAACTACCCTCATTTGAAGATGCTAGTGAGAAATTCAAAGATGATTGAATGAGAACTCTGGAAATCTGTTCAGTCACTCTCCTAGAATTAATTATGAAAGAAAGACGGGAAAAATTAAAAACATTGAAGGAACAAATTAGTCTTATACAAACAACCTTGGAACCATTTCAAGAGTTAATGGAGTTTAAAAATAAGGAGAAAGATATCCAACATAAAATTGCTTTGAATACGAAAGAAATTATACACAGAAAACAGACAAAACTAAGAAGAGATCACGAATTTTACAAAAAGGAAGGGAAAGATCCCTTCAAGCATATGAGGGAAGAAGGTACACCCCTATCTATCTGCTCGCTTGCAGGAGAGGAAGATGACATAATGGACATACAAACTCCAGAATCACCACCTTTAGTACTACATAAAGAAGACTGCCCGAGGTACAAAAGAGAAAGACCACATGGCACTGGATCCAGGATCAGCAGGAATGAAAGGATACGCAAGAGAAAGCAGTCGCCTCCCTCCTATTCCCAAAGAAGAGATGATGTATCACCACGAAGAGAGGAGGAGAGACGAAATCCTAAAGGATGGAAGACTCGTCCAGTGGAACAATATAGGAGAAGACCGTACCAACAGCAATTTAACCAAAGATGGAATAATGGCAATCAACATCGCAGGGATACACAGTACATGAGATACCACAGCCCTGACAGAAGATTTGAAAGAAGGGAGAGAAGAGAGAGGTATCAAGATTGGCAGGAGAAAGATGACTACACACAACCCGGGAGGTAATTTGAAAGAAGACCATCATTCAATTCCCACTTGAATAATACTGAAACCAAAAGGACCACTTTTTTAGGAAGAATGGACTGGGGGAACCGCCGCTAGTCAAAAGAGAAAAAAAGAGCGGGAAAAGGGGGAGTTAAACATAGAAAAAAGAAATCAAAACAAGAGGAGGGAAAGGAACCAGAGAAAAAATCCCAAGAAGAGGAAAAACCTCAAAATGAATCAAAACATGGCAAAATCTACAATTTAAGCAACATAATTTTAACCAAGACAGAGGAGGGATTGCTCCTCAAGGGTTTAAAGTTTGCCCCAACTAATAAAATAGATCAATTCAACATATTCATCGATGTAGAAAAATTTGTAAGAAAACTCACCATACAAAAAATTTTCACGAAAAAAAGAACAGGAAGGTGAAATTGTTGAAACAACCAGTAATGGCGGGTTTAAGAAAAAATCCACCTTTTATCCAAAACATCTCAAAGGGAGCCTGGTGGACAGCTTCTAGAAAGCAGTCTTGGAAGATTTGGATAAATTGAGGAACACCAGAAACACCAAATGGAATCTAACCAAGAAAGAACGACAGGTATTGAAAGCATTACAGAGCGATGAGACCATTATTATTAAACCGAGTGATAAAGGAGGAGGAGTGGTCATTGGGGGTAATTTCGAGTTGTTCGCTCGGTAAAAATCTTCGCATCGCAGCGATTTTCCGCTTAATGCGCATGCGCAATGTCCGCACTGCGACTGCGCCAAGTAAATTTGCTATGCACTTAGGAATTTTACTCACGGCATTTTCATCGTTCTGGCGATCGTAATGTGATTGACAGGAAATGGGTGTTACTGGGCGGAAACAGGCCGTTTTATGGGCGTGTGGGAAAAAACGCTACCGTTTCCGGAAAAAACGCAGGAGTGGCTGGGGAAACGGAGGAGTGTCTGGGCGAACGCTGGGTGTGTTTGTGACGTCAAACCAGGAACGACAAGCAGTGAAATGATTGCAGATGCCGAGTAAGTCTGAAGCTACTCAGAAACTGCTACGAGGTGTGTAATCGCAATATTGCGAATACATCGTTCGCAATTTTAAGATGCTAAGATTCACTCCCAGTAGGCGGCGGCTTAGCATGAGCAAATCTGCTAAAATTCACTTGCGAGCGAACAACTCGGAATGACCCCCATTATGAACAAAGAAGATAACATTAAAGAAATCAACCGGCAATTGGAAGATGGCAAGACATATATGAAACTTAAGAACGATCCAACATCAAGAACCAAGACCAATCTCAGTAAACTACTACAAACCCATCTTGATAAAAAGACATTGACCGAAAAGGAATTTGAATACTTAAATGTTACTGAACCATCAATACCGACAATATATGTCTTGCCAAATATCCACAAAAGCACAACAAAGCCCCCAGGAAGACCTATAGTAGCGGGAATTGGAAGTCTAACCGCAAATTTATCTGAGTTTATAGACGCCCACTTACAACCTCTGGTCAACAAGACAGATTTCCACTTAAAGGATACAACAGATACATTACAGAAAATTAAGAGTTTCGAGTGGGACAACAGCATGCATATGGTGACAGCAGATGTAGAAGCCTTGTACACGAACATTCCGCACGAGAAGGGTCTAGAGGCAGTCAAATACTACCTAGACAAGACTGACTATACTGAAAATAAAAAAGATCTGCTTCTGCAAGGTATTACATTCATATTGAAAAATAACTATTTTCATTTTAATGGCACATATTACAATCAACTGGTTGGGACAGCGATGGGCACTAAATTTGCGCCTAGTTTCGCTAATTTGTACATGTCAGTTTGGGAGGAGAAACAGGTAAAAACGGATCACAACTACAAGAACAAAATGAAAACATGGTACAGATATATAGATGACGTCATCTTTTTCTGGGAAGGTTCTAAGGAGGAATTAGAACAATATTGCCAATAACTGAACAATAACAACTTCAATTTGACTCTTAGTTTTACAATCAGCCAAAAAGAATTACATTTCCTGGATCTTCACATCTATATAGAAGAGGACCAAATAGAGACTAAATGCTACAAGAAACCCACTGATGCTAATAACTACATTGAGATGTCAAGCGAACACCATGCAAATTGGTTAAACAGTGTACCGAAGAGTCAATTCCTCAGATTGAGAAGAAATTGCAGCAAGAAAAGTGTCTGCGAGGTACAAATTGAACAAATGAGAAAAGGATTCGAGGATAAGGGATATGACAAGGACAGATTAAAAAGAGTCAAAGAAGAAGTCATGGAAAAGGACCGAGAAGAACTTCCTAAAGTACAAAACAAGAAAATTGCTGAAGATGTCCACAAACTTGCTTTTATTACGCAATTCACACACCAACATAAAAAAAATTGAATCGATAGTGAAAAAACATTGGCATTTATTACAGAGAGACCTACTACTCAAAGATATTATACCAGCAAAGCCCAAATTCATCTATCGGAAGGCACCAAATTTGAAGAGTAAACTCACAAAGAGTGCACTACCATCAAAAGAGAAACATCCGATCAGGAGTAAGGGCTTTTATAGATGTGGAACCTGTCAAGCTTGCCGTGAAATCCAAACCACAAAATCTAAATATGAGGATTTCAGCATAAACAATGTCACGTACAAACTCCATGATTTTATGACCTGCCATACCACCAACGTGATTTACCTGATAGAGTGTAGCTGTCATAAAATTTATGTAGGAAAAACAAGTAGAGCGCTAAAGACACGCTTGGGTGAACACGTAAGAAATATAAAGAAAGGGGTCATGACTCATCCTTTGTCCAGTCACTTTAAAGAAAAACATTATTCATCAACCAAACACATTCTGCAATTCCTTGCCATTGAAAATGTGAGAAACACCTGGAGACACAGAGATGAAACAACGCGACTAGCAAGAACCGAGATGAGATGGATCTATAAATTGAAAAGTCTGATTCCGAATGGATTAAACGCAGACTTTGAACTTAAGTGGTTCTTGTAGCATATTGTAATATTCCACTCCTCTCCCCATGTACCTTAATAAGATTTCACTCACATTTAAATACTCATCCTAAATTCTATTGCTATACTGGTATACACCCCTATCATATTCATTCTTATATTCCACTATTGTATATGTTGCATGTTATTTTTATCTAAGGATCATTAAGGGCTTTCATCATCTTTACTCTATACTGTTATGCACCCCTACCAAACTCATTTATTTTCATTACCATTTTATATGTTTCATTTTGACCCCCCCGCTTCAAGAAATGTTATTTATGTGGTTCCCTCCCCCCCCCCCTTTTTTCAGATTGATATGCGCTCTAAAAAACTGGGTGTATATGGACGTCTCAAAAGCAGGAAGTCAAGACGTGGTCTGCTGTGCGTTCCATAGCCCAGAAGCACGCGACCACACAGCGGAGGGAGATAATCTAAAGAAGACCGTCATGCGGTCCACGTACATTCCATGGACCGGAAGCACGCGGCCGCGACACAGGAAGTGCACGAGTCAAAGCCGGGATGCGGTCCGCGGTGTGTTCCACGGACCGGAAGCACGCGGCCGCTCCCGTACCTATCTATTAGAGACGTCTTTTTTAAGTAAATAATCCACGAGTACCACCAACGTGATATTAACATAAAACTATGAGATCCCCAGTATTATTACAATTTTGTGTATCGGAAGTACGGAAATACGGAGGCTAGGTCCTCCCACTAAAAGTTGAGTTTAGATAGGTTGTGTTTTATAGTTTTTATTATGCAAAGCTGTTATGTTTAGACTACACAACAATTTTGAATCTGTGGAGGGAAAACTTGATGTAAGAATATATAGGTGACCTTGTTGACCCGGAAGTGATTTACATACAACAAGGTGACCTTGTTGACCCGGAAGTGATTTACATACAAGGTTACCTTGTTGACTCAGAAGTGATTTACATACAGAGCATAAATAGCCCAGACTTAGCATAGCTCCTGTCATACAGCCTTGATGAAGGGAGAGATCCCGAAACCGGTCGGCACTGCATGACAGGAGAAACTTGTGTGGCAAAGAGCTTCACCGGACGGACGGAACTGTGTGTCACTTTGGGATAAGGATTCCGGAGCCAGCTTCCTCGTAACATCAAAGGCACATATTTCTTGAAAATCCGGTAAACCTCCAACTTTACCTTTTCATATCAGGGGATATTTGAGCTGTATTCTTTCCAGTGAGACTCATTATTCAACGCTGATTTTATTATTATTTGTGGTAATTCTCCATCTATTACCTTTTATGTATTGGCAATTTTATTTGTATATATTAAAATTACTTTTCTCTGAACCTACTACACTATATCTGGAATTCTGTTTTCCCTATATGAATTTAGTTTCTGGGGAGTGTTTGTGGTAAAGGTTGACGACAGAGGACCTGTGAGGGGATTGACACACGGTCATCTTAGCTGCGGAATACTTTTGAAAGGCATATATCGTGGCTTGTATTGCACTTAGTTCTGGTAATCCCCCATCTATTTTCATTGACATCATCCGTATATACTAATTTTTCAAATTTAGAATATACTACACTATATTTGGAATTCTGTTTTTTTCCCCACATATGGATCCTATTTATATGAAGTATTTGGCAGAAGACTTGTGAGGAAAGTACCCCTATTTTCATTAATCTTATAAGCGCACGACATCTGGTCTTACTTCACCTTACCCATTTTATCCTTGGTATTGGGGATACCTTTTAGACCAGCCTGTGTGCAGCTGATTCTTTGTTGGCGCCAAGGTACTTTTTCTGTTATCCATTTTCACTCCTACTATATATACTGCGCACAACTAAAATGCACCACAGGTATGGATGGATAGTATACTTGTCGACACAGAGGTAGGTAGAGTAGTGGACTACTGTACCGTACTGCTATATATTATGTACTGGTGGTCAGCAAAATTCTGCACTGTCCTCCTACTATATATACTGCGCACAACTAAAATACACCACAGGTATGGATGGATAGTATACTTGACGACACAGAGGTAGGTAGAGCAGTGGCCTACTGTACCGTACTGCTATATATTATATACTGGTGGTCAGCAAAATTCTGCACTGTCCTCCTACTATATATACTGTGCACAACTAAAATGCACCACAGGTATGGATGGACAGTATACGTGACGACACAGAGGTAGGTAGAGCAGTGGACTACTGTACCGTACTGCTATATAATACTGGTGGTCACTGGTCAGCAAAATTCTGCACTGTCCTCCTACTATATATTACAATGCAGCACAGATATGGAGCGTTTTACAGGCAGAGAACGTAGATATTTTCAGCACACTGAGCACAGATATTTGCAAGCACACCGAGCACAGATATTTGCAGCACACTGAACACAGAAACTGAGAGAACGCTGCACGTCCTCTCCCTATAATCTCCAAAGCACGAGTGAAAATGGCGGCGACGCGCGGCTCCTTATATAGAATACGAATCTCGCGAGAATCAGACAGCGGGATGATGACGTTCGGGCGCGCTCGGGTTAACCAAGCAAGACGGGAGGATCCGAGGCTGCCTCGGACCCGTGTAAAATGGGTGAAGTTCGGGGAGGTTCGGATTCCGAGGAACCAAACCCTCTCATCACTAATACGAAGTATAAAAAAAGGATTGTTGACTCATGGGGTGACGGCCCATTTTAAGGAGGAACATCAGTGTAAAGTGTCAGAAATTACATCTTTCTCCAGTATTCAAATTATAAAGGAGAATTGGAGGAAAAACAATGTAGAAAAGGAACTGACCAAGATGGAGATGCGGTGTATCCCATCTGGCCCCATTGATTTAATCACTTTTAGTTTTGAAAGTTCTGTTTGGAACTTCTCCTCTGTAAATGTACTTTCATCTACCTTATTTTTATGAATGTCCTTGCAACTTAACTGTGTCCCCATCCCTTCTCCTTCTGTAGTAAAAATTGAGCAAAAATAATTATTTAGCTGATCTGCTATTGCCTTGTCTCCCTCCACCAAATTCTCACTCTCTGTCTTAAGCAGTGGTCAGGGAACAGGGGTAAATGAAATTCCTGGGGGTAATGAACGGTCGCGCTGTCGAGACACAGCCCCGTCCAGCTTGCGATATGACGTCACACTGTGCTCCCTCCTGCCCACCCTGCGCTGTGTTCCTGGCCGCCCTGTGCTGTGTTCCTGGCCGCGGTGCAATGTGCTGACATCACTTCACGCTCCCTCACACCCACCCGTCCTGCGCTGACCTGTCCTCCCACCCATGGCCATCCAACTCACACACAGAACTTGAAGTTCTGTGGCTGACCGTTGACGGAGTTCCGCAGGATCAGACAGTGGCCCACATAACAGTGGGAAATTCCCACTGACATTACTGAGGTGAGGATGTGACCATCTGTCTCCTAAAAGTCGTGTCCCCCCTCATCCATCTTTCTTACATTCATTCTGGTGTTTTGGGGAGAAAGTAATAATTAACCCATTCATTGCCAAAAAATATTTAGTGAAAATAATAATAATAATAATAATAATAATAAAAAAAGAAATAATTTTATGTACATATATACACTGCTCAAAAAATTAAAGGGAACACTTAAACAACACATCCTAGATCTGAATGAATGAAATATTCTTATTAAATACTTTGTTCTTTGCATAGTTGAATGTGCTGACAACAGAATCACACAAAAATTATCAATGGAAATCAAATTTATTAACCCATGGAGGTCTGGATTTGGAGTCACACTCAAAATTAAAGTGGAAAAACACACTACAGGCTGATCCAACTTTGATGTAATGTCCTTAAAACAAGTCAAAATGAGGCTCAGTAGTGTGTGTGGCCTCCACGTGCCTGTATGACCTCCCTACAATGCCTGGGCATGCTCCTGATGAGGTGGCGGATGGTCCCCTGAGTGATCTCCTCCCAGACCTGGACTAAAGCATCCAACTCCTGGACAGTCAGTGGTGCAATGTGGCGTTGGTGGATGGAGCGAGACATGATGTCCCAGATGTGCTCAATTGGATTAGGGTCTGGGGAACGGGCGGGCCAGTCCATAGCATCAATGCCTTCGTCTTGCAGGAACTGCTGACACACTCCAGCCACATGAGGTCTAGCATTGTCTTGCATTAGGAGGAACCCAGGGCCAACCACACCAGCATATGGTCTCACAAGGGGTCTGAGGATCTCATCTCGGTATCTAATGGCAGTCAGGCTACCTCTGGCGAGCACATGGAGGGCTGTGCGGCCCCCCAAATAAATGCCACCCCACACCATTACTGACCCACTGCCAAACCGGTCATGCTGGAGGGTGTTGCAGGCAGCAGAACGTTCTCCTTGGCGTCTCCAGACTCTGTCACGTGCTCAGTGAGAACCTGCTTTCATCTGTGAAGAGCACAGAAGTGTGATTGACTTGGAGTTACATTGTGTTGTTTAAGTGTTCCCTTTATTTTTTTGAGCAGTGTGTATATATATATATATATATATACACACAGATACATACACTGCTCAAAAAAATAAAGGGAACACTTAAACAACACAATGTAACTCCAAGTCAATTACACTTCTGTGAAATCAAACTGTCCACTTAGGAAGCAACACTGATTGACAATCAATTTCACATGCTGTTGTGCAAATGGAATAGACAACAGGTGGGAATTATAGGCAATTAGCAAGACACCCCCAATAAAGGAGTTGTTCTGCAGGTGGTGACCACAGACCACTTCTCAGCTCCTATGCTTTCTGGCTGATGTTTTGGTCACTTTTGAAAGCTGGCTGTGCTTTCACACTAGTGGTAGCATGAGACGGAGTCTACAACCCACACAAGTGGCTCAGGTAGTGCAGCTCATCCAGGATGGCACATCAATGCGAGCTGTGGAAAGAAGGTTTGCTGTTTCTGTCAGCGTAGTGTCCAGAGCGTGGAGGCGCTACCAGGAGACAGGCCAGTACATCAGGAGACGTGGAGGAGGCCGTAGGAGGGCAACAACCCAGCAGCAGGACCGCTACCTCCGCCTTTGTGCAAGGAGGAACAGGAGGAGCACTGCCAGAGCCCTGCAAAATGACCTCCAGCAAGCCACAAATGTGCATGTGTCTACTCAAACGATCAGAAACAGACTCCATGAGGGTGGTATGAGGGCCCGACGTCCATAGGTGGGGGTTGTGCTTACAGCCCAACACCGTGCAGGACGTTTGGCATTTGCCAGAGAACACCAAGATTGGCAAATTCGCCACTGGCACCCTGTGCTCTTCACAGATGAAAGCAGGTTCTCACTGAGCACATGTGACAGACGTGGCAGAGTCTGGAGACTCCAAGGAGAACGTTCTGCTGCCTGCAACATCCTCCAGCATGACCGGTTTGGCAGTGGGTCAGTAATGGTGTGGGGTGGCATTTCTTTGGGGGGCCGCACAGCCCTCCATGTGCTCGCCAGAGGTAGCCTGACTGCCATTAGGTACCGAGATGAGATCCTCAGACCCCTTGTGAGTCCATATGCTGGTGCGGTTGGCCCTGGGTTCCTCCTAATGCAAGACAATGCTAGATCTCATGTGGCTGGAGTGTGTCAGCAGTTCCTGCAAGACTAAGGCGTTGATGCTATGGACTGGCCCGCCCGTTCCCCAGACCCTAATCCAATTGAGCACATCTGTGACATCATGTCTTGCTCCATCCACCAACGCAACGTTGCACCACAGACTGTCCAGGAGTTGGCGGATGCTTTAGTACAGGTCTGGGAGGAGATCCCTCAGGAGACCATCCGCCACCTCATCAGGAGCATGCCCAGGCATTGTAGGGAGGTCATACAGGCAAAAAAAGGGGGTTACAATAACAATACAATCACAATAAGAGAAAAAAAGGCTACAATACAATGGTACATACGTTTTGTTTCGCCAGCGCCACATGGTCCGGTGCTCAGTCAATCTGCAAGTTGACCTTCAAAGAGAGATTGAGTGACCGGCTAGGCAGCTTAGCTTTAATACAGTTGATAAAAACACAATACAATGGAAACTGTAACCTCTTCCATAGGTCAAAGGGCTGGTCATTTACAGTACAGGAGGGGTCATAGGTTGGTTTGAATAGGTGGGCCATGTCTGTTCCAGGTATGCTTGCAGTTGGTCTCCACTGGGTTCCCGCCGAATATCAGAGTACAGTAAACACAGTATAATATTAATATCCTGATTCTGCGCATAACTATGCGCAGGAGCATGCTATCTTCTGCAAACTGCTACCGGAATGTTTCCCTTAAAATACCCTACAGTTGGATACCAAACACCACCTCATAACCTAATGCTGTCCCCTCATATCCTGTAAAGGTGAATCCCTTTGTTGTTGTACCTTTTAAACAAGTATAACTTGCTGGTGTGGTGCATGTGGGCTATGTGTACATTTGGGGTCATTCCGAGTTGTTCGCTCGTTATTTTTTTGTCGCAACGGAGCGAATAGTCACTAATGCGCATGCGCAATGTCCGCAGTGCGACTGCGCCAAGTAAATTTGCTATGCAGTTAGGAATTTTACTCACGGCATTACGAGGTTTTTTCTTCGTTCTGGTGATCGTAATGTGATTGACAGGAAGTGGGTGTTTCTGGGCGGAAACTGGCCGTTTTATGGGTGTGTGCGAAAAAACGCTACCGTTTCTGGGAAAAACGCGGGAGTGGCTGGAGAAACGGAGGAGTGTCTGGGCGAACGCTGGGTGTGTTTGTGACGTCAAACCAGGAACGACAAGCACTGAACTGGAGTTACTCAGAAACTGCTAAGAAGTGTCTGTTCGCAATTCTGCTAATCGTTCGTTCGCAATTTTGATAAGCTAAGATTCACTCCCAATAGGCGGCGGCTTAGCGTTTACACAGCTGCTAAAAGCAGCTTGCGAGCGTCCAACTCGGAATGACCCCCATTGTGCATTATGTGGATTAAATATGAGATATGTCTTTGGGGCTTTTCCATGCGAGTACCAATGCTACCGTAATTACCCATACCATGCGCTAATACGCAGGACTGCGTGAGCGGTCATAAGCAACTTGTGAATATGTGCACGCACAGCAGAACAAGTACGCGCACGGAGGCCATCTGTGTGGAGTTTGTACGTGATGTGTGTACTGTAATATTTTCCGACTTCGACAGTCCACCCTTTGGCAGTCATCAATAACTGCCACTCAACTACTAAACTAAAAATATTACCTATACAATATATACAAAGCTTGGATGATCGGGGAGAGTAGTAGGTGGGAAATGTATAGCCTAGTGGGATAGTAAAAGCATGTATGCATGAATCAATGTCTGAGGGGCATGTATCATCGTGCCGTATATGTTCTAAGTAAGCTTCGAGGTATTGCGAAGTATACATTAAATCCTTCTCATCCAGTCTTAAGGGTCTGTAACTGGGCAAACAAACACTACTGAGCTCTTTTCGGCTTCTTATTCCAACAAATGGGGAGCACATTTAGTTGTTGATACATGGAGGGGGAATATATGTGAATGCTACTATATGTGTATAACACCTGTCGACTATGTGTGCCATTAACTGAGGGTTGCAGAGATGGAGATAAGACACACATATAAAAATACATTCACATTTGGGTAGGGTTGACGTCTTTTCCGGTTGGATGTTTCTGGGTAAGGGGGAGACAGAGAAAAATGGTGAAAGAAACAGGCCATTAAATTAATTTGCAATCCTTATCATAACACTGTTTCTATGCATGGGTCATAAACCAAATATGATGCTGTGACAACATCCTCGCTCCTTAGACTCATCAAATTTGTGCCGTGCTTGCGCCGCGTTAGAATTCGAACACACCTGTATATCAAGCCGATAATTATGACGACACCCAGGATACAAAGGAGAAACTTTCCCACACTCATAATAACATGCTGTGCCCACTCTCCTAACCCTGATAACCATTTGCGTGGGTTCAACCATGAGACCCAGCCGGTCAGTTCATTACTCACAGCCGTCAAGGTAAGGTTGTGCTTCCTCCTGAACTCCCACTTCAACTGTAAGATCTCATCCATCTTTTGATCGATGATCTCCGTGGGGTCGTCAGTGCTGTTCGTAATATACGTACAGCACTTCACGCCATATTGAGTTGCCAGGGTAACACAGTACCCACCTGTCACAGCTGTAACGTAATTCAGGACCATCTTGTGCTGGATCAGCTCCATCTTGTAGACTTGTAACTCCCTTCCTGTATACCTAAAGGTGTCATCATACATCTCAGTGATATTATCTATCAAGTTCGCTAGCGCATGGATGTACCTATAATTTATAGTTCCTCTGGCAGTACGGGTGATATCTAATGCGAGTAGGAACTGAATCCCGGTGGATTAGTGGATCAAATCAGAGGCTGCGCGCTCTGCCCTATCTATGAGGTGTCTCTTGATGATGTGTTCATAATGGGTATGAGTATAAGGAGTCTGAGCGCTGTGGTGAACGTCTTTCATTTTGTCGTGGGTTATGGTCATGACCTGAAAGACTTCACCTGTAAAATGGGTACCCCTATCACTTTCAATCATTCTAGGGATACCATATCTGCACACAAATTCCTGCACGATTTTCTTTGCAGTGAACAGAGCAGTATTTGCGGCAGCGGGGATTGCTTCTACCCAGTTGGAAAACTCATCAGTACATACTAACACATTTCAAATTCCTACAGGGTGGTAACTGTATGAAGTCGATTTGTATTACCTGAAAAGGTCCCTACTGTAGGAGGGATATGGGATGGCTCCGTTGGTATTGATTTACCAATATTCTTCCTCAAGCAAGTAAGAAATGTCATTGCCTTCTTACCTGAATGAGAAGAAAATCCTGGCGCACTCCAGTAGGCCCTTACCAGCTTGCACATACCCTCCTTGCCCAGATGAGTCAGACCGTGTGCCGCCTCAGCTAGACTTGGAAGATATGCTCTGTGGGCCACTGGCTTACCGTGTCCATCTGTCCAAAGTCCTGGGGACTCCTGACCATATCCCTTCGCCTTCCAGACTGCCTCTTCCTGTAGGGAACACAAATTTTTGCATTTCAATTTAATTATTTCATGTTATCAGTTGTGTGAAGTAAAAACGTCTCTGGATGAGAGAAGAGAGGGAAAATGAAAAAGAAAATATCCGGTTTGCCATTCACCAACAGGCCGTCACACCATCATGCATATCAGTGTCTGTACACAATCTCCCATCACCAGTATTCCCATTCTCCACCCTTTGTGCATGACAAGGCACACTGCAGTAATACTGGTGTCATCCTGCTGGTGAGATATACTGGGTTTGGGCAGAACTCTGAAGGACCGAGTAGGCATGTGGTGTTTGAACTGTAATCGGGTCCATGTATTGGACCACCATGTGTGAACGAAAAAGATGAAGAGGCAATTATGTAGAAACAGAATAGAAGTTGGTGACAGATAAGTTTGTAGAGGTAAAGAAAATGTTATAAAATTTGACAACTGGATTGGGCACTACGGTGCAGTGATTCTCTAATGGGTCTACTCCCCTTAAATAAAAAATCTGTGTGTGTTGTATCTCTACTGGGACTATCCCAGCCATCAATCCAGTGTCCTGTCCATCCTAAGTTCATAGGGAACCCGGTATCTGAGATAATTTCCTCTACCTGTGATGGACATGAATCTAGAACAGTGAAATGTAACATTAGTCTTCGTGGGTGTCTAACATACTTTGTACTTCCTGAGCGGGAGCACATTATATGTATATCATATCTAACAAAGCTCCTGTTAAGTTAATCAGGGGCCATTTCTGTTAGAGAAAGAAGCAAAAGTTTAGAGGCCCCATCTTAACCCCAGCAAGTTTTGTCAAAGGGTAATGTTGCATTTATTTCGTTCATCCCATTAACCGAATCTGTGTTTTCTATATGGCTTGTGATTCAAGACTATGTTACATTTGTAGGAAGAAAGGACATTTTGCCAGAGATTGTAGGAGTAGTAGGACACATAGTCAATATAGACCCCCTAGACAGAAAACACAAATCCACTCACTCCGCTTTCACTCACTCAAATACACCTTGTTTTTCTTTTCTGTACAGAAAATTTCCACTCCCTTAGGTTGGTTACTTTACCCCAGAGGTACTTACAGTTTTTAAACTACATTTAAGGTAACCTGTTTTTGAAATCGGATAGTTATGTGCTATTGTATTTAAATGTATACTATCCCGCCTTTAATTGAACAAACTATCATGTGATTTGTACTTAGCATCCGTACTCCTACACAACCTTGCATACACACGCTACCGTGCGTGCCTTTTACGCCGCATGTGCGACCCTGTACTTTGTCCGTGCCACGTGTACAAATGTACGTCCGCAATTCAACAAATAACACAATCTCTATAAATGTGAGCAATACAAACTATAATCACTCACAAACACAACCCACACTTGTTTCATATAAACCTTTACGACTAGGCCAGAACTGCGTTTTGTGTATTTATGATTACTCCCTTAATACACTTATTTCAAATCTATCTATATAGCAAACAAATGTATCCAATTTCACACAGGTCTAAAATGACTAATAACCTATGGCAACACTATGTGAGAGAGTTATGCAAAGTATCAGTATGCTTTGTGTACGCTTTTGGCACCAAAACTTTACACACATATTTTTAAATAGCTTTTTTTCTTTTTTTTCTTCCGGGTTCTATCAGCACTTCTGTAGACTAGACAGAGCAGACGTGATCTAATCAGAACACAAAAGAGGGTTTTAAAACACCCAAGCAACCAGGAAAAGGTTTCACTTAAAGATGCGTCTCCACCCTTTGCTGCTAGATCAAAGTCTGCTATGGTCTGCAAGTCTATGAATGTGTGACATCCCTGACTGAGCTCCCAATTGTAAATGTTGATTAACATACAGGACAGAAAAAGCAATAACTTTTACACTGAAATTCGAGCAGCTGTGGCTGCTGGATGCAATCTTTAACATACGTACTTTTTACTAACTTAGCGTACACACACACACCGACACGCCGTGAGCACAATGCAGCTACACGTGTGCCTGAAGTACACTTGTAACCTTAGCAGGGAAATAGACACGACACCAATTGTATTTAAGATGTTGGGATCCGACCCACCAACATATAATTGACAAAAGTGGGTTACAATAACAATACAATCACAATAACAGAAAAAAAGGCTACAATACAATGGTACATACGTTTTGTTTCGCCAGCGCCACACGGTCCGGTGCTCAGTCAATCTGCAAGATGACCTTCAGAGAGAGATTGAGTGACCGGCTAGGCAGCTTAGCTTTTATACAGTTGGTAAAAACACAATACAATGGAAACTGTAACCTCTTCATCCATAGGTCAAAGGGCTGATCAATTACAGTACAGGAGGGGTCATAGGTTGGTTTGAATAGGTGGGCGATGTCTGTTCCAGGTATGCTTGCAGTTGGTCTCCACTGGGTTCCCGCTGAATATCAGAGTACAGTAAACACAGTATAATATTAATATCCTGTTCCTGCGCATAACTATGCGCAGGAGCGTGCTATCTTCTGCAAACTGCTACCGGAATGTTTCCCTTAAAATACCCTACAGTTGGATACCAAACACCACCTCATAACCTAATGCTGTCCCCTCATATCCTGTAAAGGTGAATCCCTTTGTTGTTGTACCTTTTAAACAAGTATAACTTGCTGGTGTGGTGCGTGTGGGCTATGTGTACATTGTGCACTATGTACACATAGTGATATGTCTTTGTGGCTTTTCCATGCGATTACCAATGCTACCGTAATTACCCATACCACCCGCTAATACGCAGGACCGCGTGAGCGGTCATACGCAACTTGTGAATATGTGCACGCACGGCAGAACAAGTACGCGCATGGAGGCCATCTGTGTAGAGTTTGTACGTGATGTGTGTACTGTAATATTTTCCGACTTCGACAATCCCCTTACAGACGGTGACACAAAATAAGGCAACACATAGTGAAGCTGAAGGTGTGTTGATGCCAAAATGAGGAATAAAAGTATAGCACTATATACTGTATGTATTTTTATATTTTTTTACAAACATTTTCATATTGTCATTTGTGGAATATATTTATGCATGCAGAATAGTGTGAAATGAGTTGACTATGGGTTGCCAATACCTACAAGTATCTTTTTCTAACCATCTAAGAAATACAGTTAAACAGGGTCTACCATGACTTTACACTGTTCTTTTTCAGCCTGAACGTAATTCTGAAAGTGGAGATTAAGCAAAATCATTATCTTTAGAAAGACTTCTGTCTTTGACAGCAGGCTCATACAAACCGAAGAGTAAAAAAAAAAAAAAAGAATACACACATCGCTGTGCATTGATGAAGAGTACAGTATATAGCATAAATAGTTTTAATACAAAACATAGTACAGGTTGAGTATCCCATATCCAAATATTCCGAAATACGGAATTTTTGGAGTGAGATAGTGAAACCTTTGTTTTCTGATGGCTCAATGTACACAAACTTTGTTTAATCCACAAAGTTATTACAAATATTGCATTAAATGACCTTCAGGCTGTGTGTATAAGGTGTATATGAAACATAAATGAATTGTGTGAATGTTCACACACTTTGTTTAATGCACAAATTTATAAAAAATATTGGCTAAAATTACCTTGAAGCTGTGTGTATAAGGTGTATATGTAACATAAATGCATTCTGTACTTAGACCTGGGACCCATCACCATGATATCTCATTATGCTATGCAATTATTTGAAAATACGGAATAATCCGATATCCAAAATACTTCTGGTCCCAGGCATGTTGGATAAGGGATACTCAACCTGTATAAATATTTTTTCATAAATTAATAAAATATCAGCTAAGACAATATAATGAAACCGGATCTCTTAGACACAATAATCCTTGGGGTATGCTTAAAATCTATCAATTGACCTTATCGCTTTGAATAATCCTTGCTTCACATGACACTATAGCCTCTACACATCTCTTTTGTCCATCTACAGAACTAAAGCTAGAGTATAGAATTTGTTTTAGATTTGAATTTACAATTTTTTTTTGTCTTTTCTTCTATCAATATCCAATTTTTTTACCCCTTGCGTTCCTCTAATCAGTACTAATAAGTACTTTCAGGGGTCTATTCATGAAGCAGCGAAAAGAGTGGCGAAACAGACCAATGGAGAAGGTGCCCATGGCAACCAATCAGCATGTCCCTTACATTTTATAGAATGTACTTGATAAAGGCTTCCTTGAAAGCCGATTGGTTGCCATGGGCAACTTCTCCACTAGTCCTTTTCTCCACTTTTTTCACTGCTTCATGAATGGAGTCACTAACTGTAACCAATGAACCTGCATCAATAGTTTTGTTACTTGGGCTCCCTGAAAACTTCCATAAACTCTGTTGCTTACAAAATTAAATAACTGGTACTGTACATATGCATTACATAAAAGTGGTTTCAGAAAACTCTGAATAGTAATGGCCAATATTTTCTCTCTACTTTCTGTTGCGTATTTGGCTACATACCAGTTACTCAAGATAATCAGGTGTAAACTTTAGATATGGCAGTACCTGTCTCTTTCACCAAGGTGATGGAAGCTTTCCCATCAGATACAGTGCCGCTGAAGGACATGGGGTGGCTGCTTAAAGAAGTATATAAGTGTCTGAGATTTTAGCACCATATACACTGTTCAGAGGCTGATTCCTACACGGATACTTCACAATTGGCAGTCATGAAGATCCTTCTTCTATTCGGGCTTGTTGTTCTGGCACAATGCAGTATGGTGAAGTATGTCACAAAAGAGCATTTTGTTTTATTCATTAACAATATATCAGCATGTGGTTTTGTGCGCATTTTATATAATCATCACTTTTTTACCTTTATTTTATAATACAGTGCCTTGTTTTGTGGATCTTACAATGACTTCTCGCACCAACATTTTTCACAGCACGCTAGGCATGGCAGTTTTTGGGAAAGAATATATTGTTTCCAAACGGCATTTTAACGTATACCAATAAAAGTTAAAATATTATGAATAAATAGCTTCCCTGTGTAGAGCAGCATTATTGGATAATACATATCACTATACAAATTTGATGTGTCCCGCATAACAAACTCTTATTCTACATAAATGTAGTGTCCTGTAGATTTTTCTGTTTAATAAATAATGCAGAAAAGGGAAGTGGATAGCACTCACAACATCCACCGAACAACTACCAGTACATGGAAAGTTCTAAGTCCTATTCTAGTTTGTGTGTGTGTAATGGGGCCTAATGGACGATCACAGATGCCAACAATGCATTAATCTTCAAATATTAATATTTTTTTTTACAGAGTCCCCCTCAGAAAAGGGGAGTCTCTCCGGAGTCGCTTAAGCAGACTGGGGTTACTGGGTGACTACCTTTCAAAGCATCCTTACAATCCAGCAACTAAATACTTCACCAATTTGGCTCAGGCCTCTGGCGAACCACTACAGAACTACATGGATGTGAGTAGCAGTACCTATATTTTAGACTAAAGATTTTATATATATATATATATATATATATATATATATATACATACGAGAAGTAGTGAATACAGGCACCCAAGAGTGTAGTGAGTACAAAAATTGGAACCTAACACAAAGGAGGGATGATAAAATTGGCAAATTTTATCATCCCTGTGTTTGTTTCCTATTTTTGTACTCACTACACTCTTGGGCGCTTGTATTCACTACTTCTCGCATTTAATTATGTGTGTATACCAAACACATGTTTACGTTTTATAAGCCGCCACTCATATAACACGAGAAGTGTCCTAATTTTTTTTATATAGGTGCTGATATAGCTAATTTTACATAATATCACAAACTGTACCTAAGCGCTGCAGTCTCCATTACTATATACATATACACATACATACATACACACACACACACACACACACACACACACACACACACACACACACACACACACACACTCTGCTGTTTAGGTGTGTTGGCAACTGTCTCACTTTGAAAGCCAGAAGTCAGTTGGCAGGTGAGCTTTAAACCAGGTAAGCACACTTGTGTAGTTGTGTTGGTGACTGTCTTACCTTTTAAAAGTCATAAGTGTGGCAGGTAAGCTTTAAACCAGGTAAGCACATTATCCCCTATGCGACAGCAGTAGCCAGGTCCCTAAAAAATCTATGTGAAAGTTTATGTGATAGAGTAGGACTTGCGGTTAAATGGGGTCCCGTGGAGTGGGCCGCAAGCTTACATGCCTCGTACAATTCATAAACCAAAACCCCATTGTTTATTCAGATGTATACTAAAGCATCCGTGTACACACGGTGAGATTTTTTCTTACGATTTTGACTATATAGTCAAAATCGTAAGAAAAGTTAGTGCAGATCGCAAGGTGAAAGTCACCTTGCGATCCCGATGCGCGGTCCTGCCAGGTCGGCATCGCAAGAAAATATAGACTGTGCAGGCAAGTCAATCCTTGCTAGATCGGTGTACTATCTAGTTCATACTGCAAGTAGCTAGATAGTCAAAATCTCACATAAGCCGAAATCGTAAGCACACATAGTCCAAATCTCAAGAAAAGTTAGTCAAAATCGGTGGTGCTGGACTCCGGGGAGTTCAGGGGAAATCGTAAAGTGAAAATCGAACATAAGACAGAATCTCGCCGTGTGTACACACCTTTTATTTGGTTGTAAGGGAAGATTGTGTCGAATGACTAGTAAATACATAACTTTGCTGGAAAGATATTCTTATGGTAGCACCCAAATAGCAAAAACTCAGTTACAGACATGATTTGCATATGTATAAAATCTGCAGTTAATATATTAACAATTTGCACACATTTTCTATTTACAACCCAGGGTAAAAAAAATAAAAAATACAGCTAATCGAATCTCCTTTTCTGTTTGAATTTCTTTCTTAAATGACGTTCATGTTTATTTTCTCCAGATTGAATATTTTGGGACAATTTCCATTGGAACTCCACCACAATCCTTCACTGTAATCTTTGATACAGGATCTTCAAACTTGTGGGTTCCATCTGTGGCTTGCTCCAGTCCAGCCTGCAGTGAGTAGCTTAGGAAAATCTTTAAGCCCTCAAAGTGAAATCTCCAAACTTACATAAATCACAATTTGTGTGAAATATTGTGCCTACTTTTTATACCTTCAATTAATAGCTTGATGACACTAAGCAAATATTTGAGTTATTTCCATATTGCACACCAACCACTAGACTGTGATACATTTCATTATCATGGCCCACATTTACTGGCAAGATTCTACACTTCAGTTGCCATCTAACAAATCATCTACAACTCTGATATCTACTGTTCTGATCTGATTCACATGGATTACCATTATCTGCAGTGAAATGTAAATGTCCTATCTCTACACCATTCGTTTATCTCTCTCTTGGTGAGACAGGCGTAAAGTAAATAATATCCCTTTTCCACTTGTAGCACGGGTCGCAGCTGGGAGCCCGATATGGCTGCGAGACGTGCTACAGCCCACTTCTACACTACAGCTCACCAACCCGGCATATTGCCGGGTTGGTGACGCTGCTGCTGACGCGGCAGGGGCTGTGCTGGGAGATCACATGATCTCCCAGCGCCGCCCTTCCATACACTGTGAACGGGAGCAGTGTCGCATCGACACGGCTTCCGTTTACACTACACAGCTTACCGGGTTGAACACGTGTTCAGGCAAGCTACCCAGTAGGATTCCCGGATCACTTGATCCGGGAATTTGCATTGGGGGCCGTTTCCACTAGGAAAAAACACGGGTAAATGCGCGCCCGCGCATTTAACCGTGTTTTTAGAGCTAGTGAAAAAGGGGTAATAAGTTGCCCAAAGCTACCAATCAGCTCCTAATTTTCATATCAAAGACACTTCCTAGATAAATGAAAGTTAGAAGCAGATTGGATTATTTGGGCAACTTCTCCAGTTTCTTTCTTTCCAAGGCTTGATACATCTTTTCAAAATGTCTTTTAAAATGTAACCACATCAACTTGGTTATCACTTTTAGGAGTCTATGTTCTAAGCCATGCAGAGAAAGTAGACAGGGATAAAGTACCAGCCAATCAGCTCCTAACTGCCATGTTATAGGCTTTGTTTGAAAAATGACAGGCGCTGTTTGGTTGGTACCAATGGCGGTTCCAGACGTTGGGCTGCAGCAGTCGAAAATTCAAATAGGGAAGCTACACCAACTGCCACTCTAAACGCTGCCAAACACCGCCAAGTGGGACTCTCTGGCATTTGGTGTGGCTCCCCTATTTGAATTTGGGACTGCGCTGCAGCCCCACCTCTGGAGTCACCTCTGGTTGGTACTTTCTTTCCCTCCAAAGCTTAGTACATAGACACCTTAATCCCCAGAAAACCTATTTATGTTTTCTCCATTTTTATGACCTCAAGTGAAAAATATTTGTAGTTTATACATTTTCTTGATCTTCTATATCTACAAGGAACCTGATACATCAAGTAATCAGCTTATTACTAGTGTTAACTTAGAACTGGGAATTGTTTCTAGTGAAGTGACGCTGCATTTTTAGAAATATTGCTTAGGCCTGCAAAATGGCTGACTAAACAATATATAACTGCTGTATACAGAATGCCAGTTAATTTACTATTAAAGTTGATATTCTGAAAATTGTGCATCATATATAATAACGTGGTTTCCCCCTGGATGTATAGTCTTTTTTTCTGGCCATAAAGTATTTCAGCCTTTAAAAAATAGACTCCATAGAATCAATTGCCAAATACTAAGTAAAAATGAGTAGAGAAAAGATTTTGTTTTCGTACTGTGAAAAACTGTTTCTGTCCATAAGAACATAGGGGGGGCGACTCAATTCCCAGCGGTATGCTGCGGGTTGCTTTAGGAATAATACTCCGTAGCAATTTATCTTTGCAAAGATTCCTTGCCGTTATAAGTGGTGATGTGCATAGCCAGAAATCATGGTGCTGTCCAGTAGCACATTGCTGAGAACTGCATTGCCTCCTTAATGGCATTTGACAAAAGAGCAACACATTAACTGGCAACAATTACACATATTTCAGCCTCACATACACTATAATTATATAGTGGCACATTCCACTACCATTGTTGTGAGCCTTACTAGAATGGCACCTTGGCTAGTTGAACAGTGCTTCATTATTTTGTTTCTAGATGTATGTATGTATGTATGTATGTATGTATGTATGTATGTATGTATGTATGTGTATGTATATATATATATATATATATATATATATATAAAACCATGTGTTTTTTTCCAGCAAATCACCACATGTTTAACCCACAAGAGTCATCCACCTTCCAGTCCACCAACACCCCAGTATCCATACAATATGGCACCGGCAGTATGACTGGCTACCTGGGATATGACACCGTGCAGGTAAGTATGGCCTATATATAGTCATGACTTACGTAATAAACAAAGGCCATTAATACATGTACTGTATAAATAATTCTTATTCTATAGACTTTTTTTTGTGAAGCTATCAATTTATTATTCATTAGGAATTATTGTGTTTAAACATTTATTTGTTGCCAATTAAGGATTATATACTTTCAAATGGCATTCGGTGCCTTTTATGATCAGAAAACTACAATTAGAGGGGTCATATGTGACAAAAATACTATTTCAAAATGTCAAGTTCTAGCTTTTCATTTGTAACTTTTCAAGGGCAATACATACGTCTGCTATAGTTTCTGCATATAAAATGTATTAAGTATGCTTGTACATATTGTACAATAAGTATATTCTTGTAAAAGTCAAATATGTAATCTTACCAGTGCACAAATGCTACTAGAAAATAAGGAGTTGTGTATAACATGTAATTCTTTTAGCGTATCTAGCACTAGGGCTTAAGCTATCATTAGATAAACCTACCCCTACCTACTGTGCACCTAAAACACTGAAAGATATAAGGACACTCATGCAGCATTTTTAAGGCCCCATGGCTCCCTACAGAGAGCACAGTCCACTGACATGGAGGAGAAACAGCTTGCAGCTTCTTATCTTACCACTCAGGCTGCCAATGCTGCTCCTCCATGTTTGTGATGGCCTGGAGTTCATTTTTAAGCCACAGGCAACTCATATGAGCAAAGGATATACTGTTCACAAATCTCACCTATGAACTACACCAGTGCTAGTACCTACTCACTTCCCTGACTGATGGGAACATAATGTTGCAGAAATTCTAAGTATTGATGTGGGAAAGGAGGAAAAGTATGTTGCTATGGGGTAACTTCTGAGGTATTGCTAGTTTTGCATGATAAGCAAGCACATACTGTACTGTGGTACGCAGTGATTTTCAGGCAAAACCATGAGAATGTAAGAAGTTTGTACTTTACAAAGTTCTAATCCACATTAACACATAGCTAAAGCAACAAATCCCATAGCTAGTTTACAATGCTGTCCAAGGACTCCATTTATCAAAATTGTTAAGCCCTAACTAGCAAAAAAGTAGTGGATGCTGGGAACTCCGTAAGGACCATGGGGAATAGCGGCTCCGCAGGAGACTGGGCACAACTAAAGATAGCTTTAGGACTACCTGGTGTGCACTGGCTCCTCCCTCTATGACCCTCCTCCAGACCTCAGTTAGGATACTGTGCCCGGAAGAGCTGACACAATAAGGAAAGGATTTTGAATCCCGGGTAAGACTCATACCAGCCACACCAATCACACCGTATAACTCGTGATACTATACCCAGTTAACAGTATGAAATATAACTGAGCCTCTCAACAGATGGCTCAACAATAACCCTTTAGTTAAACAATAACTATATACAAGTATTGCAGACAATCCGCACTTGGGACGGGCGCCCAGCATCCACTACGGACTACGAGAAATAGATTTACCGGTGAGTAAAATCTTATTTTCTCTGACGTCCTAGTGGATGCTGGGGACTCCGTAAGGACCATGGGGATTATACCAAAGCTCCCAAACGGGCGGGAGAGTGCGGATGACTCTGCAACACCGAATGAGCGAACTCTAGGTCCTCCTCAGCCAGGGTATCAAACTTGTAGAATTTAGCAAATGTGTTTGACCCCGACCAAGTAGCTGCTCGGCAAAGTTGTAAAGCCGAGACCCCTCGGGCAGCCGCCCAAGAAGAGCCCACCTTCCTCGTGGAATTGGCTTTTACAGATTTAGGATGCGGCAGTCCAGCCGCAGAATGTGCAAGTTGAATCGTGCTACAGATCCAGCGAGCAATAGTCTGCTTTGAAGCAGGCGCACCCAACTTGTTGGGCGCATGCAGGATAAATAGCGAGTCAGTCTTTCTGACTCCAGCTGTCCTGGAAACATAGATTTTTAGGGCCCGGACTACGTCCAGCAACTTGGAGTCCTCCAAGTCACGAGTAGCCGCAGGCACCACAATAGGCTGGTTCAAATGAAACGCTGAAACCACCTTTGGGAGAAATTGGGGACGAGTCCTCAATTCCGCCCTATCCATATGGAAAATCAGATAAGGGCTTTTACAAGACAAAGCCGCCAATTCTGACACACGCCTGGCCGAAGCCAAGGCCAACAGCATGACCACTTTCCACGTGAGATATTTTAGTTCCACGGTTTTAAGTAGTTCAAACCAATGCGACTTTAGGAAATCCAACACCACGTTGAGATCCCACGGTGCCACTGGGGGCACAAAAGGGGGCTGAATATGCAGCACTCCCTTAACAAATGTCTGAACTTCAGGTAGTGAAGCCAGTTCTTTTTTGAAGAAAATCGATAGAGCCGAAATCTGGACCTTAATGGAACCCAATTTTAGGCCCATAGTCACCCCTGACTGTAGGAAGTGCAGAAATCGACCTAGCTGAAAGTCCTCCGTTGGGGCCTTCCTGGCCTCACACCACGCAACATATTTCCGCCATATGCGGTGATAATGGTTTGCGGTCACTTCTTTCCTAGCTTTAATAAGCGTAGGGATAACTTCCTCCGGAATGCCCTTTTCCTTCAGGATCCGGCGTTCAACCGCCATGCCGTCAAACGCAGCCGCGGTAAGTCTTGGAACAGACAGGGCCCCTGCTGCAGCAGGTCCTGTCTGAGCGGCAGAGGCCATGGGTCCTCTGAGATCATTTCTTGAAGTTCTGGGTACCAAGCTCTTCTTGGCCAATCCGGAACAATGAGTATAGTTCTTACTCCTCTCCTTCTTATTAGTCTCAGTACCTTGGGTATGAGAGGCAGAGGAGGGAACACATACACCGACCGGTACACCCACGGTGTTACCAGAGCGTCCACAGCTATCGCCTGAGGGTCCCTTGACCTGGCGCAATATCTTTTTAGCTTTTTGTTGAGGCGGGACGCCATCATGTCCACCTGTGGCCTTTCCCACCGGTGTTCAATCATTTGGAAGACTTCTGGATGAAGTCCCCACTCTCCCGGGTGGAGGTCGTGTCTGCTGAGGAAGTCTGCTTCCCAGTTGTCCACTCCGGGAATGAACACTGCTGACAGTGCTAACACATGATTTTCCGCCCATCGGAGAATCCTTGTGGCTTCTGCCATTGCCATCCTGCTTCTTGTGCCGCCCTGTCGGTTTACATGGGCGACCGCCGTGATGTTGTCTGACTGGATCAGCACCGGCTGGTGTTGAAGCAGGGGTCTTGCCTGACTTAGGGCATTGTAAATGGCCCTTAGTTCCAGAATATTTATGTGTAGGGAAGTCTCCTGACTTGTCCATAGTCCCTGGAAGTTTCTTCCCTGTGCGACTGCCCCCCAACCTCGAAGGCTGGCATCCGTGGTCACCAGGACCCAGTCCTGTATGCCGAATCTGCGGCCCTCTAGAAGATGAGCACTCTGCAGCCACCACAACAGCGACACCCTGGTCCTTGGAGACAGGGTTATCAGCCGATGCATCTCCGGACCACTTGTCCAACAGATCCCACTGAAAGATCCTTGCATGGAACCTTCCGAATGGAATTGCTTCATAAGAAGCCACCATCTTTCCCAGGACTCGCGTGCAGTGGTGCACCGACACCTGTTTTGGTTTTAGGAGGTCTCTGACTAGAGATGACAACTCCTTGGCCTTCTCCTCCAGGAGAAATACTTTTTTCTGTTCTGTGTCCAGAACCATCCCCAGGAACAGTAGACGCGTTGTAGGAACCAGCTGCGACTTTGGAATATTCAGGATCCAGCCGTGCTGTTGTAGCACTTCCCTAGCTAGTGCTACACCGATCAACAACTGTTCCCTGGACCTCGCCTTTATAAGGAGATCGTCCAAGTACGGGATAATTAAAACTCTCTTTCTCCGAAGGAGTATCATCATTTCGGCCATTACCTTGGTAAATACCCTCGGTGTCGTGGACAGACCAAACGGCAACGTCTGGAATTGGTAATGACAGTCCTGTACCACAAATCTGAGGTACTCCTGGTGAGGAGGGTAAATGGGGACATGCAGGTAAGCATCCTTGATGTCCAGTGATACCATGGAATCCCCCTCGTCCAGGCTTGCAATCACCGCCCTGAGCGATTCCATCTTGAACTTGAACCTTCTTATATAAGTGTTCAAGGATTTTAAATTTAAAATGGGTCTCACCGAACCGTCCGGTTTCGGTACCACAAACATTGTGGAATAGTAACCCCGTCCTTGTTGAAGGAGGGGTACCTTGATTATCACCTGCTGAGAATACAGCTTGTGAATCGCCTCCAGCACTGCCTCCCTGTCCGGGGGAGCTGTCGGCAAGGCAGATTTGGGGAGACGTCTCGAATTCCAGCTTGTACCCCTGAGATACTACTTGTAGAATCCAGGGATCCACCCGTGAGCGAGCCCACTGGTCGCTGAAGTTCTTGAGACGGGCCCCCACCATACCTGGCTCCGCCTGTGGAGCCCCAGCGTCATGCGGTGGACTTAGAGGAAGCGGGGGAGGACTTTTGTTCCTGGGAACTGGCTGTATGTTGCAGCTTTTTCCCTCTACCTCTGCCTCTGGGCAGAAAGGACGCGCCTCTAACCCGCTTGCCTTTCTGGGGCCGAAAGGACTGTACCTGATAATACGGTGCTTTTTTGGCTGTGAGGGAACATGGGGTAAAAATGCTGACTTCCCAGCTGTCGCTGTGGAAACGAGGTCCGAGAGACCATGCCCAAACAACTCCTCACCCTTGTAAGGCAAAACTTCCATGTGCCTTTCAGAATCTGCATCTCCTGTCCACTGCCGAGTCCACAATCCTCTCCTGGCAGAAATGGACATTGCGTTTATTTTAGATGCAAGCCGGCAAATATCCCTCTGTGCATCTCTCATGTATAAGACAGCGTCTTTAATATGCTCTACGGTTAGCAATATAGTGTCCCTATCTAGGGTATCAATGTTTTCCGACAGGGAATCTGACTACGCAGCTGCAGCACTGCACATCCATGCTGAAGCAATAGCCGGTCTCAGTATAATTCCTGAGTGTGTATATACAGACTTCAGGATAGCCTCCTGCTTTCTATCCGCAGGTTCTTTTAGGGCGGCCGTGTCCGGAGACGATAGTGCCACCTTTTTAGACAGACGTGTGAGCGCTTTATCCACCCTAGGGGATGTCTCCCAACGTGACCTGTCCTCTGGCGGGAAAGGGTACGCCATTAGTAACTTTTTAGAAATTACCAGTTTCTTATCGGGGGAAGCCCACGCTTCTTCACACACTTCATTTAATTCATCAGATGGGGGAAACACCACTGGTAGCTTTTTCTCCCCAAACATAATACCCTTTTTTGTGGTACCTGGGGTAATATCAGAAATGTGCAACACATTTTTCATTGCCGTAATCATATAACGAATGGCTCTATTGGAATGTATACTAGTCTCATCATCGTCGACACTGGAGTCAGTATCCGTGTCGACATCTGTGTCTGCCATCTGAGGTAGCGGGCGTTTTAGAGCCCCTGATGGCTTTAGAGACGTCTGGGCAGGCACAGGCTGAGAAGCCGGTTGTCCCACATCTGCTATGTCGTCAAACCTTTTATGTAAGGAGTCGACACTGTCGCGTAATTCCTTCCACATAACCATCCACTCAGGTGTCGACCCCGCAGGGGGTGACATCACATTTATCGGCACCTGCTCCGCCTCCACATAAGCCTCCTCATCAAACATGCCGACACAGCCGTACCGACACACCGCACACACACAGGGAATGCTCTGACTGAGGACAGGACCCCACAAAGCCCTTTGGGGAGACAGAGAGAGAGTATGCCAGCACACACCAACAGCGCTATATAACACAGGGATTAACACTATAACTTAGTGATTTTTCCCAATAGCTGCTTGTATACACAATATTGCGCCTAAATTTAGTGCCCCCCCCTCTCTTTTTTACCCTATGTAGTCTGGAAATTGCAGGGGAGAGCCTGGGAGCGATCCTTCCAGAGGAGCTGTGAGGGAAAATGGCGCCAGTGTGCTGAGGGAGATAGCCCCGCCCCTTTTTCGTCGGACTTCTCCCGCTTTTTTCTATGTATATCTGGCAGGGGTATTTTACACATATATAGTCTCTATGACTATATTATGTGTTATTTGCCAGCCAAGGCACTCAATATTGCAGCCCAGGGCGCCCCCCCCCCCCCCCCCCCCCCAGTGCCCTGCACCCATCAGTGACCGAAGTGTGAGGTGTGCATGGGAAGCAATGGCGCACAGCTGCAGTGCTGTGCGCTACCTTGATGAAGACCTTAGTCTTCTGCCGCCGATTTCCAGGACCTTCTTCTTGCTTCTGGCTCTGTAAGGGGGACGGCAGCGCGGCTCCGGGACCGGACGACCGAGGCTGGGCCTGTGTTCGATCCCTCTGGAGCTAATGGTGTCCAGTAGCCTAGAAGCCCAAGCTAGCTGCAAGCAGGTAGGTTCGCTTCTCTCCCCTTAGTCCCTCGTAGCAGTGAGTCTGTTGCCAGCAGATCTCACTGAAAATAAAAAACCTAAAATAAACTTTCTTTTTCTAAGAGCTCAGGAGAGCCCCTAGTGTGCATCCAGCTCAGCCGGGCACACAATTCTAACTGAGGTCTGGAGGAGGGTCATAGAGGGAGGAGCCAGTGCACACCAGGTGCCCAGTCTCCTGCGGAGCCGCTATTCCCCATGGTCCTTACGGAGTTCCCAGCATCCACTAGGACGTCAGAGAAATATAATTTTGATGGACATAGGGTTTCTTCATAAATATTAATGTCACTAGTGGTAGCCATTGCTGGGGCTCTCAGGTAACAGCATCTCTGCTATTTGCCTATTTAGTAAGAACAAGTTTGCCACTGTCCTTGATTACTATTACCACCTGATGATGGTGATAGCCAGGGGTCAGGAAAGGAGAAAATGTTATGTTACATTTTGCTTTTATCAATTATATATGTATTTTTTCCTATAAGTTTCCAAGAAAGTGAACATGTGAACTGGAATACAGTACCAGTGCTCTTACTGCTGTCAGCCAGTCCACCGGGGAGTTTCACATAATATATGATAATTTAATGACAAATTGGACAAAAATGAGCACAAGACAATATTTCTGCCTGTCCGGAATTGAATTGGCAACTAATATTACAGCTTCATAAAAAATAGGTTCTTGGAAGATGTCATGAGAACTTCTCCCAGTGTTGAGGGTTTTAAACTACATTTGTCACTTAATTTTAAATTTATCTTATATCTACCTTAGCGGAAAAAAAGTTTGACATGTGACCATCTCCTACAACCATAAATGATCTAATTATTTATATTTGTTAGTAGTCTTTCCACTAGTATTATTAGTTGTGCGGCCCTGTACAGTAAATGAAAACCATCAACAAGGTCACATTGAAAGTTTTATTACATGTGTAAAGATATTAATGTTAATGCTGCTTATAAAAAAGCTATTCTAAAGAGCTTAATTAAGTAGGTCTCAAACAATGTACATTGTACAGTACATTTACAGTGGGATGTAATGGCGTGCGATATCGCAGAAGGTGCGGGACGCAGTCCGATCTCAGACTTTTTTTTAAAGGGGCAATCACTTACAAGGCATGGTTTTGCCTTGCGATTGCCTTTTTTTTTTTTTAAAGTCTGAGATCGGCCGGTATCACGCACCTCCGGAGATCACAGACACCATTACATCCTGCCGATAGAATTAACATGTCCAACATCATTATTTTCTGTACTTTACTTTGAAATGCAGGTGGGAAACATCCAGATTACAAACCAGATATTTGGTCTCAGTCAGACTGAACCTGGCTCTTTCCTGTATTACTCTCCATTCGATGGGATCTTGGGACTTGCCTTTCCAAGCTTGGCATCATCTCAAGCTACACCAGTATTTGACAATATGTGGAACCAAGGACTCATTCCCCAGGACCTCTTCTCTGTCTATCTAAGCTCGTGAGTTTAGGATGATGAATGATTTTCTACATAATACAGAATATACAGCTTGATAAATTACCTTACACGAACAGGACTGGTCCTAAAAAAGTTCACGTTATACAGCATTCATTATGCAAAAAACTTTTTTTGATTGTGGAAGGAAATCAGAGCACCTGAAGGAAACACAAGCAAACACATGAGAACATACAAATTCTACACAGATAGGGCCTTGGTGGGAATTAAACCATACTTGCCTACTTTTGAAAAAGCATTTCAGGGAGATGTAAAAGTAACACCTATCAGTGCGTACGTGTACTGCTACATCTGAGAGGCGTGTCATGAAAATGACTTACATCCAAATGTAAATGAGCCCCAAAGTTAGTAAGATCTACTTGTTGAAGAAAAGACATATTTTACAGGATTTGTTTGTGTATTGTATTTTACATGAGGTTCCATATACTGTAAGTGGCCACAAGAAACCTTTAAAATGCATGTAGCCGTAGGGATCATTGTGCCTTATAACCAATACAGGGAAATGACACTGATGATAGCATTTAAATGTATGTATCTATGATTTCTTTTTTTTTCAGGGAGATTGAGGGATCATTCAGGGAGTGAGGGAGATTGCTACTATTTCAGGGGGTGGTCTTCTGTATGCCGAATGTCGGGATCCCGGCGCACAGTATACAGGCGCCGGAATCCCGACACCCGGCATACCGACAACTATTCTCCCTCATGGGGGTCCACGCCCCCCCTGGAGGGAGAATAAAATAGTGTGGCGCGCATAGCGCGCCACCGTGCCCGCAGCGTGGCGAGCGCAGCTACCCCGCAAAGGGCTCCTTTGCGCTCTCCACGCTGTCGGTATGCCGGCGCCGGTATGCTGGGCGCCGGGAGCACAAGCGCCGGCATACCATACGACACCCATTTCAGGGAGTCTCCTGCAGGATGAGGGAGGGTAGGCATCCATGAATTAATCCAAAGAGCTCCATGCAGTGAGGCAGTAATGCTAACCACTTTGCCAAACATACTTCTGTATATCATGAAGATAAAGTTCTATTTTCTTTGACAAAGTGTTATCACAATTCAATGTCCCCTAACCATGAAGTTGCTAAAAAGCCCTCCTCCATTACTGCTTGTCTGTTCAAACATGCAGCAGTGTTCTCAATGCTCACTTCCTGTGATCCTCAGGTAAAGGACAACCACAAATCATTTGTTTAAATAAGGTTTCATTAGAAGGGACTTTTAGAAAATAGTTATTAATGCCAACTTTGTAGAATGCGCACTAATATAGGAAAAATTTCAGAACAATAAACTTGTGACATTGTGTGCATCGGGGGAGGAGGCATTTTCCTATCTATAGTTCTACTGAAAAACACAAGCTAGTCCAAGATAATTGATGACACAGTATTGTGCTCTACTGCATGACAATTAGAAATAGAGTTAAACTCTCTCTCTCTATATATATATATATTTCTGTATATATATACATATATATATATATATACACACACACACACACATAGTCCATGTCTGCCTGAGCCAATACAGGGTGCAGAAAAAAACGGGTAGCCAGCACCCCAATTATATGCATTTCTTAGTTGTGGCGAGAATCACCAATCCATCACTCAACAAAATCATTTCAGTGGTAACTGCCACCTTCATCCAGGAGTAGCAGCAGTGAATGGGTGACTATATTAAACTATATCAAACACCACAACTAAGGGAGCTGTAGTATTTTGCAGAGCAGTGGTATAGCTCATGGACCATTGGCTCTAAAACAACCTGAGCTGGACAACCCCTTACACAATCTAAAACCACAACTTTGATTTTTAATTTTATGCCAACCTCCACTTAATGGACATCCATTTATCTGCCCTCAAGCTACAACTGGTTGAACTGCTGTACATTGACTAAAAATTAGGCTTATGCTGTACAGTAAGCATTTCATTTTAAGAAAATACCATGTATAATTCAGCATCTAGGTTGCTAAAATTGTTTGCATTCTCACTCAATCACTGCATTAGGCAACCACGTGCAGTCTGTGATCATGTCTCTTTTCTTCAGTCAAGGGCAGAGTGGCAGCTTCGTTTTGTTTGGTGGAGTGGACACATCTTATTACAGTGGAAACCTAAACTGGGTCCCACTGACAGCTGAAACTTATTGGCAGATAACAGTGGACAGGTGAGTTAGAAATATAGAAATTGACGGCAGATGAGAACCACTTGGCCCAATTTAGTCTGCCTATGTACTGTACACACACGCTCTTACACATTAGGGTTAAGTTTTGTCGGGAGCCATTTAACCTACCAGTATATCTTTGGATTGTGAGAGGAAACTGGAGCACCAGAGGAAACTCACACAAGTATGTGGAGAATATACAAACTCCACACAGCTAGGGCCATGGTGGGTATCGAACCCATGACCTCAGTGCTGTGTGGCAGTAATCATTACACCATCTGTACTGTTGCACTCAGGGCTCCTAATAATCTATGGAAATGCACGCTCGTTAAAAAAGAGATTGTTTACCCACCAGAAAAAAAATAACCAAACAAGGATGCCCAAAGCGGTGCACGTAACAATGTATACTTTCTTTTTTCTATCTTTAAACAGCGTATCTATCAATGGACAAGTCATTGCTTGCAGCGAATCCTGTCAAGCAATTGTTGATACTGGTACCTCCCTGCTGGCTGGACCATCAACTCCCATTGCCAACATTCAGTACTACATTGGAGCAAGCCAGGATTCAAATGGACAGGTGAGATGAATGATACACCTTATATATATATATATATATATATATATATATATATATATATATACATACATACATACACAGTAATAACAGTTGTTGTAATATTGCTGTACACTCAGTTTTCATCACATATGTCAATGATTGATGCATCTTTATATTTTACCTGCAGTATGTGATCAACTGCAACAGCATCAGCAACATGCCAACTATTGTCTTTACCATCAATGGCGTTCAGTTCCCACTGCCAGCCAGTGCATACGTGCGTCAGGTAAGTTGGCCAACATGTATTAGCAAATACAATATACTGGTATTCCACAAATGTGGGGTGCTTGGACAAACTGTTGCATGTATGCCCATTTTCACAAGATGTTGTCAAACCTAACATACTTTCTTATACAACAGAATCAACAGGGATGCACCAGTGGCTTCCAGGCCATGAATCTGCCAACAAACTCTGGAGACTTGTGGATCCTAGGAGACGTATTTATCCGTGAATATTATGTGGTGTTTGACAGAGCCAATAATTATGTAGCAATGGCTCCAATCGCATAAAGAAGAGTTCAGCTCCTGTCCCTCTCTTTATCTACGCAGACTGCATTGTATATTATATTGGTTCCCATAACGATATCATTTCCACTTTTACCATAAGAAAAAATATATGGTAAAATGAATCTGTGAATAGTTTATTGACTAGCTGTTTTGTCACTTTAACAAACCATATTATACACACTAAATTTGTGTTGTGTTAGAATTGCAACATTTGGATCATTTCATACAATAAAAGTCTCTGAGCAATATGAAAAATGTGTAACTTGTAATTAAAATGGGGAAGAGGATACTTCAAATATTCCATAGGTGCTCAAAGTCGGTCTTCAGGATCCCAAACAGTGCATATTTTCCAGGTCTCCTCACACAATCGCAAGTGAAATAATTAACTTGGCAAGTGGTTCTTTTAAAATTTGCCAGTAATGAACACACCTGTGCACCTGCTGGGTTACATGGAAACAGTGAACTGTTTGGGGTCCTGATGGCTGAGTTTGAGAACCACTGAACTATTGTAGAGTATTTTTACAAGATATATAAACCTAGGCTTACCATATTATCCCTTTAAATGGGGAAACTCATGAATAACACTGGTTCTGTGGCTGGTTGGCTGACTATTGACTGGGTATTGATGGTGACTTAAAAGGGAGCTGGCACTTTAAATAATCTAAAAGTGAAACAGGCTCCTCTCCCTCTATGCCCCATCATCCCTCAGTTAAGAATGAGCTGAGAGGCGACGGGAACAAGATAACATAACTGAACGAGGGAAGATAGCATATAACAATTAAACATAACTAAATAACAATGAAGGCAAGAGAACAGCACTGGGCAGGCGGGCGGCCAGTGTCCCCTATGGTTTCCGCAAAAGGGATTTATCAGTAAGTACCAAAATCCTCCTCTCTCTGTCAGGTACTAGGGGACACTGGCACTACGTCAAGACGCTGGGGACGTCACAAAGTTTCCTCATTGGACGGGAGAGCACTTGGGAACTTGCAAAACCAGGCGGCCAAACCGTGAAGATGTAGCCGCAAAAGTGTCAAACTTGTAGAACTTATCAAACGTATGAATACTAGACCAAATGGCTGCCCTGCAGTGTTGAGATGTGGTAGCCCCCCGACTAGCAGCCCAAGACGCCCTCACAGAACGTGTAGAGTAAGCAGCAATTGATAACAGAGAAGGTCTAGATTTGTTAAGATCGGCCTGACGAGTTTGTCAGCCGAATCCAGAAGCCCAGGGTCTGCTTAGTAGCAGACCACCCGTGACAAGGGACATCATAAAGCACGAATAAAGCTGTCCGATCCATGTAGATCTTCAAAGCCTGCATTACATCCTGAGTAGGTGTTCCAGAATCGTCATGCAAGGACAGAACCACAATAGGTTGATTTGATCTGAAAAAAGCGGACACAACCTTTGGAAGGAGTGCGACCGCAACTCTGCCCTATCAGATTTAAGCATGGAGGCTCACAAGACAAAACCAATCAATTCAGATACCCCCCTGGGCTGAAGCTATGACTAGTAGAAAAACACCCTTCCAAGCAAGATATTTAAGGTCTGCATCTTCCAAAGGCTCAAAATAGTTGGACTGGAGGAAGTAGAGTACCAGATTTAAGTCCCAAGAAACTGTGGGCGGTACAAACAGAGGCTGTATACGCAGTACTCTTTTTTGGATTGTGGAAGGAAATCAGAGCACCTGAAGGAAACACAAGCAAACACATGAGAACATACAAATTCTACACAGATAGGGCCTTGGTGGAAATTAAACCATACTTGCCTACTTTTGAAAAAGCATTTCAGGGAGATTGTGAAAGTAACACCTATCAGTGCGTACGTGTACTGCTACATCTGAGAGGCGTGTCATGAAAAAGACTTGCATCCAAATGTAAATGAGCCCCAAAGTTAGTAAGATCTACTTGTTGAAGAAAAGACATATTTTACAGGATTTGTTTGTGTATTGTATTTTACATGAGGTTCCATATACTGTAAGTGGCCACAAGAAACCTTTAAAATGCATGTAGCCGTAGGGATTATTGTGCCTTATAACCAATACAGGGAAATGACACTGATGATAGCATTTAAATGTATGTATCCATGATTTCTTTTTTATTCAGGGAGATTGAGGGATCATTCAGGGAGTGAGGGAGATTGCTACTATTTCAGGGAGTCTCCTGCAGAATGAGGGAGGGTAGGCATCCATGAATTAAACCAAAGAGCTCCATGCAGTGAGGCAGTAATGCTAACCACTTTGCCAAACATACTTCTGTATATCATGAAGATAAAGTTCTATTTTCTTTGACAAAGTGTTATCACAATTCAATGTTCCCTAACCATGAAGTTGCTAAAAAGCCCTCCTCCATTACTGCTTGTCTGTTCAAACATGCAGCTGTGTTCTCAATGCTCACTTCCTGTGATCCTCAGGTAAAGGACAACCACAAATCATTTGTTTAAATAAGGTTTTATTAGAAGGGACTTTTAGAAAATAGTTTTTAATGCCAACTTTGTAGAATGCGCACTAATATAGGAAAAATTTCAGAATAATAAACTTGTGACATTGTGTGCATCGGGGGAGGAGGCATTTTCCTATCTATAGTTCTACTGAAAAACACAAGCTAGTCCAAGATAATTGATGACACAGTATTGTGCTCTACTGCATGACAATTAGAAATAGAGCTAAACTCTCTATATATATATTTTTTTTTCTGTATATATATATATATATATATATATATATACACACACACACACACACACACACATAGTCCATGTCTGCCTGAGCCAATACAGGGTGCAGAAAAAAACAGGTAGCCAGCACCCCAATTATATGCATTTCTTAGTTGTGGCGAGAATCACCAATCCATCACTCAACAAAATAATTTCAGTGGTAACTGCCACCTTCATCCAGGAGTAGCAGCAGTGAATGGGTGACTATATTAAACTATATCAAACACCACAACTAAGGGAGCTGTAGTATTTTGCAGAGCAGTGGTATAGCTCATGGACCATTGGCTCTAAAACAACCTGAGCTGGACAACCCCTTACACAATCTAAAACCACAACTTTGATTTTTAATTTTATGCCAACCTCCACTTAATGGACATCCATTTATCTGCCCTCAAGCTACAACTGGTTGAACTGCTGTACATTGACTAAAAATTAGGCTTATGCTGTACAGTAAGCATTTCATTTTAAGAAAATACCATGTATAATTCAGCATCTAGGTTGCTAAAATTGTTTGCATTCTCACTCAATCACTGCATTAGGCAACCACGTGCAGTCTGTGATCATGTCTCTTTTCTTCAGTCAAGGGCAGAGTGGCAGCTTCGTTTTGTTTGGTGGAGTGGACACATCTTATTACAGTGGAAACCTAAACTGGGTCCCACTGACAGCTGAAACTTATTGGCAGATAACAGTGGACAGGTGAGTTAGAAATATAGAAATTGACGGCAGATGAGAACCACTTGGCCCAATTTAGTCTGCCTATGTACTGTACACACACGCTCTTACACATTAGGGTTAAGTTTTGTCGGGAGCCATTTAACCTACCAGTATATCTTTGGATTGTGAGAGGAAACTGGAGCACCAGAGGAAACTCACACAAGTATGTGGAGAATATACAAACTCCACACAGCTAGGGCCATGGTGGGTATCGAACCCATGACCTCAGTGCTGTGTGGCAGTAATCATTACACCATCTGTACTGTTGCACTCAGGGCTCCTAATAATCTATGGAAATGCACGCTCGTTAAAAAAGAGATTGTTTACCATGTAAACTTTCTTTTTTCTATCTTTAAACAGCGTATCTATCAATGGACAAGTCATTGCTTGCAGCGAATCCTGTCAAGCAATTGTTGATACTGGTACCTCCCTGCTGGCTGGACCATCAACTCCCATTGCCAACATTCAGTACTACATTGGAGCAAGCCAGGATTCAAATGGACAGGTGAGATGAATGATACACCTTATATATATATATATATATATATATATATATATATACATACATACATACATACATACACAGTAATAACAGTTGTTGTAATATTGCTGTACACTCAGTTTTCATCACATATGTCAATGATTGATGCATCTTTATATTTTACCTGCAGTATGTGATCAACTGCAACAGCATCAGCAACATGCCAACTATTGTCTTTACCATCAATGGCGTTCAGTTCCCACTGCCAGCCAGTGCATACGTGCGTCAGGTAAGTTGGCCAACATGTATTAGCAAATACAATATACTGGTATTCCACAAATGTGGGGTGCTTGGACAAACTGTTGCATGTATGCCCATTTTCACAAGATGTTGTCAAACCTAACATACTTTCTTATACAACAGAATCAACAGGGATGCACCAGTGGCTTCCAGGCCATGAATCTGCCAACAAACTCTGGAGACTTGTGGATCCTAGGAGACGTATTTATCCGTGAATATTATGTGGTGTTTGACAGAGCCAATAATTATGTAGCAATGGCTCCAATCGCATAAAGAAGAGTTCAGCTCCTGTCCCTCTCTTTATCTACGCAGACTGCATTGTATATTATATTGGTTCCCATAACGATATCATTTCCACTTTTACCATAAGAAAAAATATATGGTAAAATGAATCTGTGAATAGTTTATTGACTAGCTGTCTTGTCACTTTAACAAACCATATTATACACACTAAATTTGTGTTGTGTTAGAATTGCAACATTTGGATCATTTCATACAATAAAAGTCTCTGAGCAATATGAAAAATGTGTAACTTGTAATTAAAATGGGGAAGAGGATACTTCAAATATTCCATAGGTGCTCAAAGTCGGTCTTCAGGATCCCAAACAGTGCATATTTTCCAGGTCTCCTCACACAATCGCAAGTGAAATAATTAACTTGGCAAGTTGTTCTTTTAAAATTTGCCAGTAATGAACACACCTGTGCACCTGCTGGGTTACATGGAAACAGTGAACTGTTTGGGGTCCTGATGGCTGAGTTTGAGAATCACTGAACTATTGTAGAGTATTTTTACAAGATATATAAACCTAGGCTTACCATATTATCCCTTTAAATGGGGAAACTCATGAATAACACTGGTTCTGTGGCTGGTTGGCTGACTATTGACTGGGTATTGATGGTGACTTAAAAGGGAGCTGGCACTTTAAATAATCTAAAAGTGAAACAGGCTCCTCTCCCTCTATGCCCCATCATCCCTCAGTTAAGAATGAGCTGAGAGGCGACGGGAACAAGATAACATAACTGAACGAGGGAAGATAGCATATAACAATTAAACATAACTAAATAACAATGAAGGCAAGAGAACAGCACTGGGCAGGCGGGCGGCCAGTGTCCCCTATGGTTTCCGCAAAAGGGATTTATCAGTAAGTACCAAAATCCTCCTCTCTCTGTCAGGCACTAGGGGACACTGGCACTACGTCAAGACGCTGGGGACGTCACAAAGTTTCCTCATTGGACGGGAGAGCACTTGGGAACTTGCAAAACCAGGCGGCCAAACCGTGAAGATGTAGCCGCAAAAGTGTCAAACTTGTAGAACTTATCAAACGTATGAATACTAGACCAAATGGCTGCCCTGCAGTGTTGAGATGTGGTAGCCCCCCGACTAGCAGCCCAAGACGCCCTCACAGAACGTGTAGAGTAAGCAGCAATTGATAACAGAGAAGGTCTAGATTTGTTAAGATCGGCCTGACGAGTTTGTCAGCCGAATCCAGAAGCCCAGGGTCTGCTTAGTAGCAGACCACCCGTGACAAGGGACATCATAAAGCACGAATAAAGCTGTCCGATCCATGTAGATCTTCAAAGCCTGCATTACATCCTGAGTAGGTGTTCCAGAATCGTCATGCAAGGACAGAACCACAATAGGTTGATTTGATCTGAAAAAAGCGGACACAACCTTTGGAAGGAGTGCGACCGCAACTCTGCCCTATCAGATTTAAGCATGGAGGCTCACAAGACAAAACCAATCAATTCAGATACCCCCCTGGGCTGAAGCTATGACTAGTAGAAAAACACCCTTCCAAGCAAGATATTTAAGGTCTGCATCTTCCAAAGGCTCAAAATAGTTGGACTGGAGGAAGTAGAGTACCAGATTTAAGTCCCAAGAAACTGTGGGCGGTACAAACAGAGGCTGTATACGCAGTACTCTTTGTAAGAACGTTTTTACATCTGACAGGAGCGCTAGACGTTCTTGGAAAAAGATAGATAATGCAGATACCTGAACTTTCAGGGACCCCAGGCGAAGTCCAGAGTCTAAACCAGCCTGAAGAAACAGCAAAAGACGTGATAAATGAAAGGAGTCTGATTGATGGTAAAACCTTCCGCTCACACCAAGAGACATAAGACCACCAAATTAGATGATAATGAGACGCTGTAACTGGTTTACGCACTCTCATCATCGTAGGACTCATGGCCTCTGGAATCCCTTTACGTTTTAAGATGTCTGTCTCAATAGCCATTCCGTTAACCTTAGTCGTGGGAAGTCTGGGTGCATGAAGGGATCTTGCTGTAGCAGATCCGGACGCAGAGGAAGAGGCCACGGCTTATCCGCCAGAAAAGAGTGCATGTCCGAAAACCAAACCCTCCGAGGGCAATCTGGTGCTACCAGAATCACCTTGATTCATTCCAGTTTGATTCTCTTGAGAATCCGAGACAACAGAGTAAATGGAGGAAAAACATACACTAAGCAAGGCCAGAACGTCCACCACTTCTGCTTGAGGATCTCGTGTCCTGGACATGTAACGAGTAAGCCGAAGATTGAGTCGGGACGCCATGAGATCCACCTTCGGACAACCCCAATGTTCTATCAGAGCTTTGAACATTTCTGGGTGAAGAGACCATTTTCCTGGATGGATCTCCTGACGACTGAGATAGTCGGCTTCCCAATTGTCCACTCCCGGAATGAATCACTGCGTGGCGTTCTGCCCATTAGGGAATGCACGTCATCTCCCGCATCGCCATGCGACTGCGAGTTCCATCTTGTGTGTTGATGTACGCTACAGCCATTGTGTTGTCTGACTGAACCTTATACCGCCTTCAAGAGAAGAATGTGGGCGGCCTGCAGTAGAGCACTGTAGATCGCCCTTAGATACATTTATCGGCAATAGAGATTCTTCCGGAGACCAGTGGCCGTGAAAGTGAGAATTCAACATCACCGTGCTCCAATCTGCCCGCCATGAGGATGTGTAGTTAGAGCCACCAAAGTAGTGACACCCTTGTCTTGGGAGTTTAACGGACCAACTGCTGAAGTTGGAGATGTGACCCGGACCATTGACTGACACCAGTCATGGTTTGAATACTGCCTGGACCACCGATATCTCTAGCAGCTTCTCCTACATATATAGCCTGCATTTCACCAGCTTTTAATCAGCCACAGAATATGTGTAATTCAGGAGTGTCCCGGTTTAAAGGGATAGTATGAAAAACCTAAATAAACCTGATCATCCAGCTGGATGTTTTTCATTAAACAGTCAATGCATTCTTTTGAGTCCCTAATCTAAGATTTGGCATCTATTGAAAAAAGCGGTTTCTCTGGAAACATCAGTCAGCGTTCTGTTATGAAAATAAACATTTTGAGTTTAAAGGCATGCATTTAGTAAAATGCTAAATTTTAATGGAGCAGCTTTCTCCCCTCAGTGGAGACCAGGAGCTGCACAATATAGCATTATTTAGCAGATGTCCTCATTTGCTGTTAAGTGGCTAGTTAAAAATGTAGATGAGCAGAACTAGTCTTCCAATAATAAGCCAGCTGCAAGAACTATCAATGTCACACCCTACTTGTATGTGTGCAGTTCTTGAGAAGCAGCTAACATGAACATTTAAATGGCAGACCTTTGTTAAAATGACCAATTTCTAAAACCAGTCAGTCAATGTGTTTCTTGGGACAACTAATTATCGTGTGTAGTTAAAAAAAAACACAATTTTTTTTAAGAACGAGCAGACAATAAAATTAAGAGTCCATAAATATTTATTACAATACATGGTTAACTTTGTGCTTTAATGGTCTTGGCAACTTGTTGTGTGACTATGCTATTCTTAATTTCAACAAATTAACAATAACAGTTATCAGAGAGAGGAAGATTAATAAAAATGAATCTAAAGCAAAGTAGATGAACAGTATGTAATGTACAGCAAATTCAATAAATGTGACAACAAAATAAGCAGAAGAACAGTAGGGTGAATGTACTTGGCACCAAACATTTCCCCTGCCCATTTCTGTTTATTGCTCTATATAACTGCTTCTTAGGTAATCTGAAAGAGCCCAGACTGGCACTCAGATTTGGGATTATTTAAATTTTACAATGAACACTTTGGCAAATAAAATACAAGTCTCTTACCAAGTAGGATGATGCCACTATGACCACAACATATCATTTGTCTGTGCGTAAGGTTACTAGATAATCCCTTTAAAGGAGGCCACATATGAATTACACAGGTTCTTTGGCGTATTAAAACCAGGAGAGATGTTGACTTGAAAACAGTCAGCAGCAGAATCTGTGAAATTTGTAAGCATCCTCTTTCAAAGAGTAAAACTGGTAACCCTATCTGCAGGACTTGACAATTTCTTTCTAAAACCTAAGAGCCAGGATGAAAGTATAGCAGCCAGCTCCCCATCCCCCCCAGCCCAAACATGAATAAAAAATGTAATCCCTCCCCACCCCCCTTCCCTGTGGTCATATTACTGAGCAGTTTCTGACACCTTCCTGGCAAACCCCCCCCCCCCCCTTCCCCCTCCCTTGTGGCCCCATCACTACGCACTCCGAAGCTGCAATCCCCGGACACGCAAAGACCTTCTTAACGGAGAGCTCTATGCAGCTGGAGTTTGAAGACAGCAGACAGCGCAGGCTGGAATGGACAGGAGGAGTCAGCGCAGCCCAGGTACATACAAGCACAGCAGTCAGCGCAGGCTCCGATGGACACTCAGCACATGCACTCCTGTGCATGAAATGGCCACGGCAATACAGACATGCCCACAAATCTCTGCTGGGACTGACTAATACTGTATCTGCTTCCTCCCTCCCTGCATAATCTGGTCACCAGGCAGCATAATCTAAGGAGCAAAGCCCTGCTATCTGTGTATTTAGTACAAAATATTTATACAGAATATTTTTTGTTTAGGCATGAGATGTACACGAACTTCATATGCAAAAGGACTACTCTCCCACTTCTTAGAACAAACTTTCTAGATGGGTTACCTCATATATCTATAGCTGTCACTACACCATTTTAGTAATGCGGTACCTTAAAAACAAATGCACCACTTTCAGACATAAGAACTGGGAAATACATGGGTACGCCCCGGGTCTATCATCTATTAATTCTCAGGTTTTAGACCCCCATCTCACTACATCAAAAACCCAGGAAATTCCCAGGTTGGATGCTTTCACACCGAACCTGGGTCTGCCCTGGAATTTGATGTATATTTACAGTTTACACTTTCATGTATATTATTTAGCCATTGCTAGATGTTAATGGCAAATATGTGGTTTTGGGGGACATTTACTAAGCAGTGATAAGAGCGGAGGAGCCAGTGGAGAAGTGCCCAAGGCAACCAATCAGCACTGAAGTAACATCTATAATTTGCATACTATAAAATTATACAGAGCTGCTGATTGGTTGATGGGGAAATTTCTCCACTGGCTCACTTCTCTGCTCTTATCACTGCTTAGTAAATGTCCCCCTAAATGGTCTATTTACTAAGCCTTGGATGGCGATAAAGTCGATGGAGATAAAGTCCCAGCCAATCGGCTCCTAACTGCTATGTCACAGGCTCGGTTTGAAAAATGTCAGGAGCTGATTGGCTGGTATTTTATCTCGATCCACTTTATCTCCGTCCAAGTCTTAGTAAACAGACCCCTTTATCTTCTATTTAAATACATTTTTCTTTAAAGCTGATCTACTTTACTTTATTTTTTCTTACTAAGGTGCTCACACTCACATTCCCCTTAACACAACCAGCTACCAGCCAGTATTACCATTCCTCAGTTTCAGATCTGTCCTTCTTGTGTGTGAACTTCCTGTAAGTATACAGCATTTTCCCAGTCTGCTGTGTAATAGTCTAAACGTAGCTGGGTTATGTTATAGCCATTCGCTGAACAACCAGACACTTTTTTTCTTACCTGGGCCTAAAAGCCCAGGTTGGATGCATTCACACTAGAGGCAACAGTATCCGTTCACACGGTCGACCATGTTATGGTCGACAGTCATTAGGTCGACCACTATTGGTCGACATTGACATGGTCGACATGGACACATGGGCGACACATGGAAATGGTCGACACATGAAAGGTCGACACGTGAAAAGGTCGACACGTGAAAAGGTCGACATTAGTCTTTTTACTTTTTTTTCTTTTGGGGAACTTTTCCATACTTTATGATCCACGTGGACTACGATTGGAACGGTAATCTGTGCCGAGCAAAGCGGTAGCGGAGCGAAGGCACCATGCCCGAAGCATGGCGAGCGACACCAAAAAAAGTACAAAAAAATGCATGTCGACTTTTTCATGTGTCGACCATGTGTCCATGTCGACCATGTCAATGTCGACCAATAGTGGTTGACCTAATGACTGTCGACCATAACATGGTCGACCATTCATACCGGAACCAGAGGCAACCCAGGTGATACCAAGGAAAAACCCTGGAACAGAGCAGGGTCATCAACTCGGGACTTCAACCCGGGTTGTTTCTGTTCACACATAGCAAAAACCCAGGTTGATTTGTGTTTACGGTCAAAAACCCAGAATTTTGCTGTAGGTCTGAAAGGGGTATAATACCCTTTTCAGAAAGAAATGTCTGAATATCCCGGCTTTTACCCGGCATTTGAGTGTCGGGTAGTTTTGCCAGGCCCTGCCTGACCACTCTTTCACACAGGGAATCAAATTACCAGGTGAAGCAGTTCTACCCAGTATTTTGTAGGTCGACATGGGTATTTCTTCTATGTCAAAGGGTCAACCTGGGTCTCTGATCCTGGTAAATTCCCGTGTTCGAGTCCCAGGAATTTCAACCCGGGATGACCTTTTACACAGAAAAAGGACCCGTGTTTAATCTGAAAATTACCGGGTAGAACTTCTTAATCCGGTAATTTGACTTTCTGTGTGAAAGAGGTGTATGAGGGGAAAATCCTAGTTGAGTGACTCACTGCAGCACAGCCTGTATGACTGAACTTTGACACTGGAATTATTGCTGGTCAAGAGCACGGTTTCCCCTAAGTTAGTGGTTCCTAAACTTTCTTGCATCACAGTGCCTTAGAGTATCAGCATTTTTTCCATGGCACCCCTTGCCCAAAAGTTTCTTGTAGAGAAATTCAGCAAAAATTCTCAAAGTAAATTGTACTTACTAATAATAATGTGGTGGTGGACAGGGTTGTGCTTTTGTCGTCAACTTATTTTACGACTGGCAACCACCAGCACTGATTTTGTATATAACATGGACCATATAAAATTTTTATTTGGTATTAGATCAACAAACTGTGGCAGCTCCCTGCAGGTTACCCTTGGCACCCAGTTTGGGAATCATTACTAAGCAAACCAAGCTAAGCAATGTTTCAATGATTGTGAATGCAGCTCATGAGACTGGACCCTTCATTAGATTACAATTTTAACTCTTTCCATTCTGGATTGTTTAGAGGGCACCTACAGATGTAGCCACGCTCATCGTGGCTTCTTCTGCTGGCTATGTGAACTCCTGTTGCGGCTAAATGGGGGCATGTGAATGGGGACATGTGTGCGTCATAGATGCGAACGTGGAAAATGAGCTCCGAATGAGCCTGGATGTAGCCACGATGAGCGTGGCTACATCTGTAGGTAGGTTTTGGACTGTTTTTTGGTAACCACTGCACAACGGCTAGTTCTCCATGTTACAGTCAGAACAAATTAAATCTTTATATTAGGAGTTTATTCATGAAGCAGTGAAAAGAGTGGAGAAACAGACCAATGGAGAAGTTGCCCATGGCAACCAATCAGCATCTCCCTTAAAGAATGTACTTAATAAAGGCTTCCTTCAAAGCTGATTGGTTGCCATGAGCAACTTCTCTTCTGGTCCTTTTCTCCACTCTTTTCACTGCTTTTTAAATAGACACATTAGTCACTTGATCACAAATATCTACAGTAACTTTGTAAAGCAGATTTTCAGACTATAAAAAGCACATATTACAATGCATTGTGAAGGAGTCTCACAACAACTAACAATTATAACAACAATTGTAGCAACTGACTGGAATGTAGAATTTAACTACTCTAGCAAGGTTCTTATTTATATTCTGAATGTGAGATCTCAAGTTTACTATTGCCTCATACAACTTTAATAAAAACAATATATTATAAAAAAACACTTATTTATACACTTAAAATAATAGAATAAGAACACTTGTGACTCTTTGTCAGGCAGATGAAGATTCTCTGTGCTTACATCATCAACCCCGCTCCAGATTAGGCAATATAGGCAGGTACCTATGGCCTGAAACAGTAAGGATGCAGTGGCAGGCTACAAACCCCCCCACCCTCCCCACCCCGCAAAAAATAAAATAAAAAATCAGACAGAATTTGGATTTGGCAGTATGGTAACGTCTGATAGTGACTGACCTTGTCAGCTTTAGTTATTCATGACAAGTACAGCTAATTAGGAGTCTATATTGATCTGTTTGCAGTCTGTCCACAAATACCTCTGAACCTGTCCTATTTTCAACCAACGTGCATCCCCAAGTTGGCACAGATCCAGTTATTCAATGGTTACTCCAAACAAGACAACAGCAGCATGTATGCCCATTTTAATAAACCACACAGTGAAATCTCCACAGGCCATGGATATACAGATTATCTCAAATTGGTCTGACTAAAATGAAATGCTGATGGCCTGGAAACTGCACTGCCAAGAGCCCAAAGTAGTCTTGATCTGGTATGTTGTCAAACACAGATAGATAATCGTTCTCTTTAACACTGAAGTTCACAGTTACATAAATTAAATAATTGCTTGAATCTTAATTCTCTAAATGTCATTGTGTGCACCTACATGTGCTAATGAATGCCTGGTAATTTATTACTGAGTTTATCATAAAATAAATTAAAGCAATCTTAGTAACTTTAGTGTAGATTCCCAGGCAAATATGAATCCATATATTCAAACTTGGTTTGTTGATTTCTTGATTTTACCATTCGCATTACTAGAACTATGGAAATCATGTGCTTTGCAATCAAACCATCCATTGCTTAATTACAATAGAGAATGTAGGTTCACACTCCTCGTTCTCAAATCTCTTACGTAAATCTGGATCATAAAATACATTTTACATAAGTTGCAGAACAAGGCTTTAAAGATGATTGATATATCTTCCCAGAAACTTCATCTTACTCAACCGTGTGTTACTTAATTTCTTACAGTAATGCTTTATGTTCCTGAATTAAGTCTATCTTCTTACACTTGGCCCAACTACATCCATTCCTTTACCCCTTTGCCCATCTTTCTTTCTATCTTCCTGATCACCCCTGATCCTTTCCATGTAGCTCAGGATTTCTTGAGGTTCTCTCATTCCCATGTCTTTGCATACCCACATAATGTCCTCTTCACTAGCAACCAAGATGGAGCGCACTGATGGATCATCAGGAACTTTTTCAATTCTAGTTGTACCTTGTGGTGGTGTTCTGAAAGACATATCCTCATTTATTTTGGCTTCTAAGCAGGCCTTAGCATGGGTTGCAGGTGTAGAGAAAGATCGGGCATCAGACGGATAGGCACTAGCTGTCTCAACGCCTTGAGAATTTCTCACTGGATGGAAGGTACTAGTCAGACTTTGGGGTCCCCTCTCCCTTCCTTCCCATTGCCCTGTTTCCTCCTCTTCCTCACTCACTCCTCCTTGGGTCCTTGGTCCATTCACTTCTGGGCCCTCCAACCATACCCAGTTTGGGCCTTCATGATTTCCAACCCCCTCAGGTGCCGATTTTTTCCTATGTCTTTTGATGAAAGATAAGCAACTCAGAAAGAAGAGGAGAGTTAGGAACGAGAAGATTGCAAGAAGCCCATAAAGTCCTTCCTCCAAGCCTGGTATTCCCCACCGCGTTGTGACAATATCATCCAAGCCAGAAAGAGACTCATCTTCAATGGTGGGGTCACCACTCCTTAGAATTATGTCACTGGTGCCTGGAATAACACTGTTGGCATTTGAGTTTATATCACTATCCCTGGTGATTAGGTCATTGTCACCCTGTATTATGTCACTGCCAGGATAGTCACCACTTTCTGTTCTATTCTTTGGAAATGTTACTCGAACATACCCAGCATTGAGCAATCCTGAAGATTCTCCTTCTCGACACTGCTCTGGCAGAAACAGAGACATGCGCAGTAGGGGCTCTTCACCTGGACTCTCAAAAATTAACACTGGCAATGAGCTTGCAGAAACCCCTGGTCGACGAACTGATAGGACAGTGGGATCAGAGGACACAACAGACAATGACAACTCCAGTGGGTTATAAAGAGTAACTGGAGCAACAGACATATCACTGAACAGCATCCAGACACACAGCACAGCTTCCTAAAAAGAGAATAGAACAGGTTGTTAGTCTAGATTAATCAGTTACAGTACATTGGGAACTAAGCATTTTAGCCCCTATATTGACTAAATAGAGGAAATTAAGCCACCCTCAAAAAAGGCACAAACTAAATTTTAAAAGAGCATAAAAACCAAATAGTAAAGAAGGGGACTTATCCTGCGCTCCACAATGATATCGCAATTTAAACGATTCTGGAGTTGTTGGGAGGCTCACATACGTGCCATACAGAAAAGAAATATGCATATAGTGAAGTATAGTTTTAATCAAACCTCAAGCACAGTAATGCAGCAGTAAAAATCTTAATAGTCATTTAAAAATTCCACTCCAACCGCATAAATAGCAGCATATATTTTGAACAGCACTAGTGCAAGGGCTGTGATGAGTTCTGCAGTTGTTAGAAAACTCACATAAATGCCATATATAAGAAAAAAGTGTGCATGAGATACAATGTAATCTTAATAAAACATCAAGCACAATAATACAATCACAAATTCAACACGATTAAATCTAAAGGTTTTTTTTCGCTGTGGGAGTTGTCTGGGGTGCAGGGGTATTAAAGGGTCTGGCAGCAAGATCACAGAGGTGGCCATTAACAAAACAAAATTTAAGATATCAGACTTCATCACCTGCAATACTAGCAACGTGGTCTATGCAATTGAGTGTGAGTGTGGTTTCTGGTACATAGGGAGAACTTCCCGACCCCTTAAAATAAGATTAGGGGAGCACCTCAGAAACATCAAAAAATCCCTCGCCACCCATGCCTTATCAGAGCATTTTCGTGTGAACCACCAGAGCAACTGTAAGGCAGTTAAACAGTTTTGCGGTTTAAGACACATCAAAGGGGACTGGAGACGCAGTGATTTGGCGACCCAGTTGGCTAAAGCAGAGATGAGAGCGATCTATGAGTTAGGGACATTAAAACCAGAGGGCTCAAATAGTGACTTTGAAATCAAATGGTTTTTATAAGAAAAGATATATGAATGCATCTGTGATTTCCCACTCTTAGGGGTATATGCAATTAGCGGCGAATCGCGGCAAATTATCGCCGTTTTTTAATTCGACACAATTCGACAGGTGAATTCCGGCAGGTGGCTTCCGGAATTCACCATATTCAATGAAAAACGGATTCGACAGTCCCGCGGGCGAAAAACGGCCGATTTGCCGGATTTTGCCGCGATTTAAAAAAAACGGGGAAAAACCCGAAAAAAAATGGCGTGGGGTCCCCCCCTCCAAAGCATAACCAGCCTCGGGCTCTTCGAGCTGGTCCTGGTTCTAAAAATGCGGGGTAAAAAATTACAGGGGATCCCCCGTATTTTTAAAACCAGCACCGGGCTCTGCGCCTGGTGCAAAAAATACGGGGGACAAAAAGAGTAGGGTCCCCCGTATTTTTTACACCAGCATCGGGCTCCACTAGCTGGACAGATAATGCCACAGCCGGGGGTCACTTTTATACAGTGCCTTGCGGCCGTGGCATTAAATATCCAACTAGTCACCCCTGGCCGGGGTACCCTGGGGGAGTGGGGACCCCTTCAATCAAGGGGTCCCCCCCCCAGCCACCCAAGGGCCAGGGGTGAAGCCCGAGGCTGTCCCCCCCATCCAAGGGCTGCGGATGAGGGGCTGATAGCCTTGTCAAAATTGAAAGAATATTGTTTTTTCCTGTAGTACTACAAGTCCCAGCAAGCCTCCCCCGCAAGCTGGTACTTGGAGAACAACAAGTACCAGCATGCAGGAGAAAAACGGGCCCGCTGGTACCTGTAGTACTACTGGAAAAAAAATACCCAAATAAAACAGGAGACACACACCGTGACAAGTACAACTTTATTACACACTGCCGACACACACATACTTACCTATGTTGACACGAAGCAGTCGGTCCTCTTCTCCAAGTAGAATCCACGGGTACCAGAAAATAAAAGATAATTATACTCACCTGATCCATGGTCCAGAGATGTGTAAAGGGCCGCTGGGGGAGGTGATAGAGCTGCAGCAGGAGATGTCTGACTGACATCTAACACAGTCAGTGTCTCTGCTACAGCCCTTGAAGTCTTCTTTAAAATAAATATTCTTTAAAAGCTTCTATCAGGACTGCTGGAGCAGCCCCCCTGTTAAGTTCCTGCTTACTGCATGGCACCAACTACAAAACTGAGCTCCTGTGCACGGAGGCGGGGTTATAGAGGAGGCGGCGCTAGGCATTCTGGGAACAGTCAAAGCTTTGAGCCTGTTGGTGCCTTGGATCAAGATTTTACTCTACACCCCAATGTCATTCCCTGTGGAGCCCAGTGTACCCCGCAGCAGAAAGGTATTTAATAAGCTGTGATTGACAAGCACACGTCTGTTCTCTGCTCCTAGAATGAATGGCATTTTTGATGTTTGTGGAAACGTGTTTGCACACATCTGTTCTGCCTTCCTGTTATACATAGCAAATTAGTATTTAACATGTATGTAGGGGAGTTGCATTGCATGAGGTTACACAGAAGTTGAAGTGTTGAAGGTCAGTAATTGTTTTAAACTGGCTAAATAGTTAAAAGTTAGCAGCATGGATATATCTGATCAGTTGTTATTTTTATTATGGAAAGAACAATTGTGCCTAGCATATCAGTATATACAGTATATTCAATTCACGGTTGTAAAGCTGAACGGAATATGCTGGCACTGTGATGGTAAATGTTAATAACCAGAATTTACTATTCCTTCTGTCCTATGTCACAACCAGAGACCCAAAAGCTCAAGCTTATCTTTGTGGTAGACAGGTCCATGTATATTTGGGCACTGGTTTTTTTTCACAATTTTTGCTCTGTTCGCCACCACAATGAATTTAATATTAAACAATAGAGATGCAATTGCAGTACAGACATTCAGATTTAATATAATAAGATTTTACTTACCGGTAAATCTATTTCTCGTAGTCCGTAGTGGATGCTGGGGACTCCTTAAGGACGATGGGGAATAGACGGGCTCCGCAGGAGACAGGGCACTTTAAGAAAGAATTTGGATACTGGTGTGCTCTGGCTCCTCCCTCTATGTCCCTCCTCCAGACCTCAGTTAGAGAAACTGTGCCCGGAAGAGCTGACAATACAAGGAAAGGATTTTGGAATCCAGGGCAAGACTCATACCAGTCACACCAATCACACCGTATAACTTGTGATAAACTTACCCAGTTAACAGTATGAACAACAACGGAGCATCAGATCAACCCTGATGCAACCAAACATAACCCTTATGTAAGCAATAACTATATACAAGTATTGCAGAAGAAGTCCGCACTAGGGACGGGCGCCCAGCATCCACTACGGACTACGAGAAATAGATTTACCGTTAAGTAAAATCTTATTTTCTCTAACGTCCTAGTGGATGCTGGGGACTCCGTAAGGACCATGGGGATTATACCAAAGCTCCCAAACGGGCGGGAGAGTGCGGATGACTCTGCAGCACCGAATGAGCAAACACAAGGTCTTCCTCAGCCAGGGTATCAAACTTGTAGAACTTTGCAAAAGTGTTTGAACCTGACCAAGCTGTAATGCCGAGACCCCTCGGGTAGCAGCCCAAGAAGAGCCCACCTTCCTTGTGGAGTGGGCTTTTACTGATTTTGGAAACGGCAATCCAGCCGTAGAATGAGCCTGCTGAATCGTGTTACAGATCCAGCGAGCAATAGTTTGCTTTGAAGCAGGAGCACCCAGCTTGTTGGGTGCATACAGGATAAACGACGACTCAGTCTTCCTGACTCTAGCCGTTCTGGCTACATAAACCTTCAAAGCCCTGACCACATCTAGTAACTCGGAATCCTCCAAGTCACGAGTAGCCACAGGCAACACAATAGGTTGGTTCATATGAAAAGATGACACCACTTTTGGCAGAAATTGTGGACGGGTCCGCAATTCTGCCCTGTCCATATGGAAAACCAGATAGGGGCTTTTATGTGCTAATTCTGACACACGCCTAGCTGAAGCCAAGGCTAATAGCATGACCACCTTCCAGGTGAGAAATTTTAACTCCACGGTTTTGAGAGGCTCAAACCAGTGTGACTTCAGGAAACTCAACACCACGTTAAGATCCCAAGGTGCCACTGGAGGCACAAAAGGAGGCTGAATATGCAGCACTCCCTTTACAAACGTCTGGACTTCAGGAAGAGAAGCCAGTTCATTTTGAAAGAAAATGGATAGGGCCGAAATCTGGACCTTAATGGAACCCAATTTTAGGCCCAAAGTCACTCCAGACTGTAGGAAGTGAAGGAAACGGCCCAGCTGGAATTCCTCCAGAGGAGGAAGCAACATATTTTCGACCATATACGGTGATAATGTTTAGCCGTCACGTCTTTCCTAGCCTTTATCAGCGTAGGAATAACCTCATCCGGAATGACTTTTTCTGCTAGGATCCGGCGTTCAACCGCCATGCCGTCTAACGCAGCCGCGGTAAGTCTTGGAACAGACAGGGTCCCTGTTGCAACAGGTCCTGTCTTAGAGGCAGAGGCCATGGGTCCGCTGTGAGCATTTCTTGCAACTCTGGATACCAAGTCCTTCTTGGCCAATCCGGAACAATGAGTATTGTTCTCACTCCTCTTCTTCTTATGATTCTCAGCACCTTTGGTATGAGAGGAAGAGGAGGAAATACATAAACCGACTGGAAAACCCACGGTGTCACTAGTGTGTCTACAGCTATCGCCTGAGGGTCTCTTGACCTGGCGCAATACCTCTGTAGCTTTTTGTTGAGACGGGATGCCATCATGTCCACCTGTGGCAGTTCCCACCGACTTACAATCTGCGCGAAGACTTCTTGATGAAGTCCCCACTCTCCCAGGTGGAGGTCATGCCTGCTGAGGAAGTCTGCTTCCCAGTTGTCCACTCCCGGAATGAACACTGCTGACAGTGCTCTTACGTGATTCTCCGCCCAGCGAAGAATTCTGGTGGCTTCCGCCATCGCCACCCTGCTCCTTGTGCCGCCTTGGCGGTTTACATGAGCCACTGCGGTGATGTTGTCTGACTGAATCAGCACCGATTGGTCGCGAAGCAGGGTCTCCGCTTGACTTAGGGCGTTGTATATGGCCCTTAGTTCCAGGATATTGATGTGAAGGCAAGTCTCCTGACGTGACCACAGACCTTGGAAATTTCTTCCCTGGGTGACTGCCCCCCACCCTCGGAGGCTTGCATCCGTGGTCACCAGGACCCAGTCCTGAATGCCGAATCTGCGGCCCTCGAGAAGGTGAGCACTCTGCAGCCACCACAGGAGAGACACCCTGGCCCTGGGGGATAGGGTAATCAGCCGATGCATCTGTAGATGTGATCCGGACCACTTGTCCAACAGATCCCACTGAAAGGTCCTTGCATGGAACCTGCCGAAGGGAATGGCCTCGTATGATGCCACCATCTTTCCCAGGACTCGCGTGCAGTGATGCACAGACACCTGTTTTGGTTTTAAGAGGTCTCTGACCAGTGTCATGAGTTCCTGCGCCTTCTCCGTCGGGAGAAAAACCTTCTTCTGGTCTGTGTCCAGAATCATGCCCAGGAAGGGCAGACGCGTCGTAGGAATCAGCTGCGACTTTGGAATATTTAGAATCCAGCCGTGCTGTTGTAACACTTCCCCAGAGTGTGCTACGCTGATCAGCAACTGCTCTCTGGACCTCGCCTTTATGAGGAGATCGTCCAAGTATGGGATAATTGTGACCCCCTGCTTTCGCAGGAGCACCATCATTTCCGCCATTACGTTGGAAAATATTCTTGGTGCCGTGGAGAGACCAAACGGCAACGTCTGGAATTGGTAATGACAATCCTGTACCACAAATCTGAGGTACGCCTGATGAAGTGGATAAATGGGGACATGAAGGTATGCATCCTTTATGTCCAGAGACACCATAAAATCCCCCCCTTCCAGGCTTGCGATGACCGCTCTGAGCGATTCCATCTTGAACTTGAACCTTTTCAGGTATATGTTCAGGGATTTTAAATTCAATATGGGTCTGACCGAACCGTCCGGTTTCGGTACCACAAACATGGTCGAATAGTAACCCTTCCCTTGTTGAAGGAGGGGAACCTTGACCACCACCTGCTGAAGATACAATTTGTGAATTGCAGCTAACACTATTTCCCTCTCTAAGGGGGAAGCTGGCAGGGCCGATTTGAGGTAACGGTGAGGGGGCATCTCTTCGAATTCCAGCTTGTATCCCTGAGACACAATCTCTATAGCCCAGGGATCCACCTGGGAGTGAACCCACTTGTGGCTGAAATTTCGGAGACGCGCCCCCACCGGGCCTAGCTCCGCCTGTGGAGTCCCAGCGTCATGCGGTGGATTTAGTGGAAGCCGGGGAGGACTTCTGTTCCTGGGAACTAGCTGTATTGTGCAGCTTCTTTCCTCTACCCCTGCCTCTGGCAAGAAAGGACGCACCTCGGACCTTCTTGCCCTTTTGTGATCGAAAGGACTGCATTTGGTAATACGGTGCTTTCTTAGGCTGTGAGGGAACATATGCCAAAAAATTTGGCTTTCCAGCCGTAGCTGTGGAGACCAGGTCAGAGAGACCCTCCCCAAACAACTCCTCACCCTTGTAAGGTAAAACCTCCATGTGCCTTTTTGAGTCGGCATCGCCTGTCCACTGCCGAGACCACAGGACCCTTCTGGCAGAAATCGACATTGCATTTATTCTAGAGCCCAGTAGGCTAATGTCTCTTTGAGCATCTCTCATATATAGGACAGCGTCTTTTATATGCCCCAGGGTCAGTAATATAGTATCCTTGTCCAAGGTATCAAGTTCCTCAGATAAGGTATCTGTCCATGCTGCTACAGCACTACACATCCAGGCCGACGCAATCGCCGGCCTTAGTAAGGGACCTGAATGTGTATAAATAGACTTCAGGATACCCTCCTGCTTTCTATCCGCAGCATCTTTCAGGGTGGCCGTATCCTGTGACGGCAGGGCTACCCTCTTGGATAAGCGTGTTAAAGCTTTGTCTACCCTAGGGGAGGATTCCCAGCGTAACCTGTCCGTTGGTGGGAAAGGATACGCCATAAGCATCCGTTTGGAAACCTGCATTTTTTTCAGGAGATTCCCAAGCTTTTTCACATAACTCATTTAGCTCATGTGAAGGGGGAAAGGTCACCTCTTGCCTTTTTTCCCCATACATATAAACCCTCTTGTCAGGGACTGGGGTTTCCTCTGTGATGTGCAACACATCCTTCATTGCTATAATCCTATAACGGATGGCTTTAGCCAATTTAGGCTGTAACTTTGCATCATCGCCATCGACACTGGAGTCAGAATCCGTGTCGATATCTGTATCAACAATTTGGGATAGTGGGCGCTTCTGAGACCCTGACGGCCTCTGCGACATAGGATCAGGCATGGGCTGAGTCCCCGGCTGTCTTAAGGCTTCAGCTTTATCCAACCTTTTATGCAAGGAGTTAACATTATCATTTAAAACCTTCCACATATCCATCCAATCGGGTGTCAGCACCGTCGGCGGCGACCCCACATTCATTTGTTCCCGCTCTGCTTCCACATAGCCTTCCTCGTCAAACATGCCGACACACGTCGTACCGACACACCACACACACACACACACACACACACACACACAGGGAATGCCCTTTTTGAAGACAGTTCCCCCACAAGGCCCTTTGGAGAGACAGAGAGAGAGTATGCCAGCACACACCCCAGCGCTATATTTCCCAGGAATCACACAGTAACTTAGTGTTAACCCAGTAGCTGCTGTATATACTGTTTTTGCGCCTAATTTATGTGCCCCCCCCTCTCTTTTTACCCTCTTCTACCGTGTTTCTGCAGGGGAGAGCCTGGGGAGCTTCCTCTCAGCGGAGCTGTGGAGAGAAAATGGCGCTAGTGAGTGCTGAGGAAGAAGCCCCGCCCCCTCAGCAGCGGGCTTCTGTCCCGCGTTTCTGTGTAAAAATATGGCAGGGGCCCATGCATATATACAGTGCCCAACTGTATATATGCCCACTTTTGCCAAGAGGTCTCTAATTGCTGCCCAGGGCGCCCCCCCCCCCCCTCCTGCGCCCTGCAGTGACCGGAGTATGTGGGTGTAGTGTGGGAGCAATGGCGCACAGCTGCAGTGCTGTGCGCTACCTCAGTATGAAGACTGGAGTCTTCTGTCGCCGATTTCGAAGTCTTCTTGCTTCTGTCACCGGCTTCTGTCTTCCGGCTCTGCGAGGGGGACGGCGGCGCGGCTCCGGGATCGGACGACAAAGGGTGAGATCCTGTGTACGATCCCTCTGGAGCTAATGGTGTCCAGTAGCCTAAGAAGCAGGACCTATCTTCAGTGAGTAGGGCTGCTTCTCTCCCACGTAGCAGAGAGTCTGTTGCCAGCAGATCTTTCTGAAAATAAAAAAACCTAACAAAATACTTTCTTTTATAGCAAGCTCAGGAGAGCTCACTAAGTAGCACCCAGCTCGTCCGGGCACAGATTCAAACTGAGGTCTGGAGGAGGGACATAGAGGGAGGAGCCAGAGCACACCAGTATCCAAATTCTTTCTTAAAGTGCCCTGTCTCCTGCGGAGCCCGTCTATTCCCCATGGTCCTTACGGAGTCCCCAGCATCCACTAGGACGTTAGAGAAAAGGGGTTGAACAAAAATATTGTACAAACCATTTAGGAATTGCAACCATTTTTATACACCGCCCCCTATTGTCAGGGGCTACAATGTAATTGGACAAATTAACATAATTATAAATAAAATGATAATTTTTAATAATCTGTTGAAAATTCTTTGCAGGCAATGACTGCCTGAAGTCTGGAACTCATGGACATTGCCAAATGCTAGGTTTGCTCCTTTATTATGCTTTGCCAGGACTTTTCTGTTGTTAGTTTTGTCTTAAGCATGTGAAATGCATGCTAATCGAGTTGAGATCAGGGGGGCCATTCAGACCTGATCGAACACTAGGATTTTTCGCTGCGCTGCGATCAGGTCAGAACTGCGCATGCGTATGCACCGCGTTGTACGGCTACAAAGCAGATCGTTGCTGGGCGATGGCTTGTACGAAGAATCCATTCGCATAGCCGATCGCAAGGAGATTGACAGGAAGAAGGCGTTTGTGGGTGTTAACTGACCGTTTTCTGGGAGTGGTTGGAAAAACGCAGGCGTGTCCAAGTGTTTGCAGGGCGGGGTGTCTGACGTCAATTCCAGCCCCGGACAGGCTGAAGTGATCGCAGCAGCGGAGTAAGTCCTGGGCTACTCAGAAACCGCACAAAACTTTTTTGTACCGCTCGGCTGCACATGCGATCGCACACTTGCAAAGCGAAAATACACTCCGCTATGGTCGGCGACTATCTGCTTGCAGCAGTGCAAAAACCCCTAGCAAGTGATCAGGTCCGAATTAGGCCCCAGGTGACTGACCCTGCCATTAAGTGGTGGCTGCAGCACACACCACACTTTGCATGGGTGGGGGTGGAGGTGGATTCTGAACTGTATAGGGAGCTACAGTCTGCTTAGATTTGGCCAGATTTAGCAGTGTTTATTGGACAGGTTCACAATACAGGTGGATAGTGACAAAAAACTTACTGCAAAAGCAACTCTTTAGTTTTTTTTAATGGCAAAGAACTAGAATATACTGAAATGGCAGCAGTGACACACACCACACTTTGCATGGGCAGGGCAGGGTTAGAACATTAAAAACATGCATTCAGTGTTGTATGAAATATATGTGCTGGCTGCCTGTCCCTGGGGATCAGCAGCACTGTGTGATTCACAGCCACCAAAGCACCCAGGACGCAGCAGCATTCAGATTCACTACTCCTTCTAAGCCTGCCCGCAGACTCCCATTGGCTAGTTTCACAGGAGTCTGGGGGCGGGCTTAGAAGGAGAAATGAAGCCGAATGCTTTGTCCCGGGTGCAGTGGCGGCTGTGAATCGCACAGTGCTGCTGATCCCCGGGGTAAGGCAGCCAGCACATATATTACATACAACACTGTATGTATTTTATATATGCTAAAGTGTGTAAAGTGTGGTGTGCACCACTGCTGCAATTGCAGTATATTCTACTTCTTTGCCTTGAAAAACAGAGTTGCTTTTGCAGAAAGTTTTTTGTTACTATCCACCTGTATCGTGAAACTCTCCAATCAACTTTGCAAAATGTGTGACTCTAAACAGACAGTAGATCCCTATACACTTTAGAATTCATCCGACTGCTTCTGGCTTCGGTCACATCATCAATAAACACTAGTGACCCAGTTGAATTGAAAGCTATGCATGCACTGCTTCCAGTGTGTTTTCCAGATGATTTGGTATTCTTCAGATCACGTGCCATTCCAAACCTTCTACAGTACTGTATACTTGTTTCTTCCCATCGCTCTGGTACAGGTTGATTTTAGTTTCAACTGTGCAAGGAATGTTGTACCAAAAGTGGACTGGCTTTTTTAAATGCTTTTGGCAAAGTCTAATCTGGAATTTTTAACCTTGAGGCTTATGAATGATTTGCACATTGGGGTGAACCCTCAGTATTTGCTCTTATAAAGTCTTCTCTTTAATGTAGACTTGGGGGCTGATTCAGAACTGATCGCTGCTGTGTTTTCGCACAGCGGGCGATCAGGTCTGAACTTCACATGCGCTGCAGCGTGCCGGCGCATGCCAGAGATGCGATCGGCATCTCAGCCCAGCGAACGCCACTGCCTGATTGACAGGCAGAGGCTCTTGCTGGGCGGGAGGGGTCTGGCGGCATTGGGCCACTGTTTTGGGGGCACGGTCCGGGCAATGCAGCTGTGCCCAGACCATGTGGGGGCCTACTCTTCAGGTACAAAAGAATCGCCACTGTGCGTTGCTTTTGTACCGGTGCGGAGGGGGCAGAGCTAGACATGCGGGGCAGACTAGCCCTGCGCTGTGCGTTTCCCCGCATGTCTGTGAAAGTGATCGTAGATGTGCTAAATTTAGCACATCTACGATCAAGTCTGAATTACCCCCATGGACAATAAAATTCTTACCTCCTGGAGTGTGTTCTTCACTTGGCTGAATGCTGTGAAGGTTTTACTTTACCATGAAAAGGATACTGTGCTCATCCACCACTGTTTTCATCTGTACACATCCATGCGTTTTTGTATTGCCAAGTATACCGGTGCATTCTTTTTTTCTCAGAATGCACCAAACTGTTAATAGGGCTACTCCTAAGGTTCCTGCTATCTCTCTGATGGGTTTTTTGGAGGGTTTTTGCAGCCTAAGATGCAGCTCTCTCACTTCTATTGAGAACTCCTTTGACCACATCAGGGGCATTTCTAGAGATGAGAAGGCTTATGTGCAGGATACGTTTGGGCCCCCTCCTTTTTAGCTGGCAGTGCTATCCCAGATTCTAGAGTGCATGTGATGCAGCCATTTTCCCAGTGATTTTACCTACTGCGCATGCAGAGATTTCTGCAAAACTGCTGCGCCGCGGGACCCCAGAGGGTAAGTATGAAAAATAATGGGTGCATGGTATGCAGTGTAGGCCCACCCAGGACCCCGGGGGCCCGTGTGCACCGCACACGGGCATAGTATGGTATGCTGGCAGCCGGAATCGGCGGTCAGCATACCGACAGCTGGGCGAGCACAAATGAGCCCCTTGCACGCGCGCCACACTATTTATTCTCCCTCCAGGGGGGTCGTGGACCCCCAAGAGGGAGCCCCTTGCACGCGCGCCACACTATTTATTCTCCCTCCAGGGGGGTCGTGGACCCCCAAGAGGGAGAATAGTTGTCGGTATGCCGGGTGTCAGGATTCCGGCGCCGGTATCCCAACAGCCGGCATACTGAATACCACCCCCGCACACACTGGCACCATTAGAAATACGCTAGTGGACCACATGTTGTGTGTTTACAGCAAGAGCATCTAAGTGGAAATGCCACGCTTGGAATCAACTGCAGACCTTTTGCCTGCTTAATTGATGTAAGAAATAGCAAAAGAATAGCTCACACCTGTCCATGAAACAAATGTCCAATTACTTGTACAGATGGAGCCATGCTAGTCATGGATCTGCCTGTGCCTAGGCGCGCCTAACTATGAGAGAGTCTCCGTCCGGGAGGGCGCGCGTGGCCATGATGGAGACGCGCCCCATTCACTAAAATGGAAGAGCGTCTCCGACCGGGGCGCGCGCGTGTCCATGATCGAGACGCACCCCACCCCATTCTATTGAATGGGAGAGCGTCTCTGTGCACTCCCGGCGTGACTAGACAGACGAATCGCCTGGTCACGCCGGGAGTACACGACTGCGATGGAGTTGCCTCAGATGAGCGTGGCTCCATCTGTAGTTCATTAAAAAAAAAAGAAGGGGGTTGGGGGCTACATATTAAATAGTTCCCATTCCTAGACCCATCCTCCACTTTGGATGTGAATACCTGTAAATTCAAGATGATAGTCTGCACTTTAAAACCACATTCATTATACTGTATATCCCATATGTTTTGGTAAACAGCTAAAAGATAACAAAAAAATGTGTAATTGTAAAAGCAGGTGCGTGAGTTTGAACAAATAAGCTGCAGGCTGGACACTTACCCTGTTGGTGAATTACTTGTTGTGTGAAACAAAAAAAGCAGCCTACATGCAAATAAATCTACGTAAGAAGTTGTGTAACTAAATGTCAATTTACCTGTTTTGGAGTCATTGCTGCTTCTTGGGATTTATATAAAACACTAAAAACACCCGGATGGTTGATATTAGATGTGCTGACAGAGAGGGAAATACCCCACAGCAAGTGTGAACGCAGTTCCAAAATTGAGACTGTTTCTGATGAGACAGAGATTGTTTGTTCTCCAAGGATGGAATGTGAGAGTGGAGATCGCACCTATAAAAATGATGTAAAAACACAGTGTCATAAAAAACACCAGAGGGAATTTCCAATTACTGTAGCTGAAAATTCTTATTTTCTAATTACATAAAGCAGTATAAGAGATTCGAGTGTCTCAGGGATGGTAATATGATACAAATACACTAATTCAGCAAATCATATATATATATATATATATATATATATATATATATATATATATATATATATATTTTTTTTTTTTTTTTTTTTCCTGTGGTGGTTCTACCAGAATATCTAAAATAACAACACAGTAACTTTGCATGACTGTGTGAAAAGTTACAGTACAGTCAGCATGACCAAAACAGTTCGTACCTCTTGACTTTGTGGCATGTACTGTAGACTTTCATGAAGAGGGTGACACAAAGTAATCTCTCCCATAATATACAAAACTAAAACAGGGATTACCTTTACTGTTTGTAAGAATAAGAAATAAGGGAATTTTCAGGGGAATTGGGGAAGGTCACTACTTCCTCCCAATCAGCCATACAAGTAAGAGATTTACAGAAGACATATAAAAGAAAGAGAACTCAGAAGATCAGATTTCCCATTGTTGAATACAAATGAAATGGTCATCAGTGCTTCAGCAGACAATGTAAATAAATCTAAAGATTTAATCTCTACCTTTGAATGGGCTGGTTGCAGTCAGTATGGTGTGACTGCTTAATGTGTGGTTATAGCTTTACATACTGTATAAATTTGTGAACACAACTAACAGTACTTTTATATACTGCTAGCAGGGTCAGGACAGCACTATGCAGAGACCAGTGACAGGACCAGACCAGAGGCAGAGGAGGATGTTGTTGTTAGAAGTGGATTAGTGCCTGAAGAGATGGCGTTGTGCTATCCATAGGGAAGATGTCCAGCGGATATTTATGAGTGCTCAGGTTTTGGAACCAGAAAGGGGATAGTTGTGAGGTGCTGTAAGCCCACACCCCACTATGGATAGAAGCTGTTGACGTTTGCTGCAAGTTCCACTGCCAAACAGCTTCTCACCCTGGAAAACACCTCGCCTGTTGTCAGAGAAAGCAATGTCTGCAGGAGTGAGCCACTGCTTGTCAGCTGGTGAAACAGACGCTGACCCTGTACCCAGTTTCCCCTAGTGAAGAAAGCTGCAAAGACCTAGCTCCAGTCAGCGCGGCAGATGGACATCAGTGCTGTTATGGGGCTGGTAAAATTAGGAAGCAGTCCCCTGCCAAAGCCAACCTTACACAGAAAAATGACGATCAGCTAATTAATGGGAGTCCAGATACCCTGTTTGAGTACTGAGGCACCCCTATAACTTTACATACCACTTGGGGACAGTTTAGAGGGGAGAGAGAGAGAGCTGTCTATTTTAAGTTAAGAGTATTTCTTCATCCATAACGGTCTTGTTGAACGGTTAGCTAGTAAGAAAATGCATGCAATTACACATACACAGCGAGTGTTTCACCCTAAGGAGGAGATGTACTAAGTCTTGGAGAGTGATAAAGTGGAGCGAGATAAACTACCAACCAATCAGCTCCTAACTGCCATGCTACCGTCTGTGTTTGAAAAAATGACAGATATGAGCAGATATAAAACACACTGGACAAAATAATCTGGAATGCGGAAAGACAAAGTGGTATGAGTACAATGACGCGGGCGGGACAAGTAGATGGTGACAGTAAAACTATTGGATGAGTTATTGATACAATGCAAATTTGTTGAGATTGTCTATTTTTTCAGGTGGAACCATGGGACGTACACGCAACGTGACAAAGTGGTAAATGGGAGGCCATAGCCTGGAGGAGGTGGCGGCGTTTGTTGGTATGCCCTCAAAGACAGTGAGCTGTATCCATTTACAATGGAAGAAGCATGGACACCAAGAATCTCAGCGGCAGACCAGTGGGCGAAAGTCGATCATGACAAATTGAGACCAGAGGCATTTAGGATACCCAGCAACCACCAATCAGTTCCAAATGCGTCAGGGACAGTACAATGCCGGACCCAGCCAAACAGTCTCCGAACAAACACTTCAGTGCAAACTGTATGGGTTACAAATTTTCAGTCGTATAGCACAGGTGCGTTCCAGTTTAACAACCATCCAATAGAAACAGCTTCTGACATGGGCCAAACAGCGTGTCCAATCGCATGAAAGCGGTGGACTATGAGACATTGTTGGATCATCCGGTTTTGCCATTTGTCCAATTTGTGAAAGACAAAGACCATCTCGTGGATTCATTGCTTCAGGATGATAACTGAACAGTGCATTGCACTAGCATTGTGCAGGATTGGTTTGCAGAGCACCAGACTGACGTGCCACATCTCACGTGGCCCTCCAATTCGCCAGATCTCAATGTTATTAAGGAAATTTGGGACATGTTGGAACCGGCTGGAAAGAAGAAACGCAAACACCCCCACTTGGTCATGGTATGGGAACAATTAAAGCATTAAAGGTGATGTAACGCCATATTAACGTCTAACCATGAGCATTCCATATTATTTTGTCTGGTGTGTTTACAACCTATCAGCTCCCATCTGTTATTATTTCAAACACAGCCTGTAACATGGCAGTTAGGAGCTGAATGGCTGGTACTTTATCTCTCTCCACGGCTCAGTACATCCGCCTCCCCCCTGCTTATTGGAACTGCTATTTGAGTATTGACAAAAGGTTGCATGATATTACACAACTGAATGATTCATGGCACTGCATGCAATTTCTGGCTTTCATTTACGCTATACTGCAATACTTAATGTTTAAGGGCAATGGCCTGTATGCAATTCCTGCTTTTCATTAATGTTATGTTAAAATGGTTATCACATATTGGTAGGGAACATATACAATTAGCTAAATACTGTTTAACCTTCAAACTACTATGTTAATTGTCCCTATGATCTGGTGATATAGGGACAGATGTACTAAGCTACTAAAGTGGATAGAGATAAACTACCAACCAATCGGCTCCTAAATGTCATTTTTCAATGACAAAGAAAAAGGCAATAACTAAGTATTACTATAACCCAAGTTAAAGAGCAAAGACAACCGACAGCAATACCAACAGGGCAGGTAGGTATGAGAGCTGTTGCTAGATTGCAATCCTATTTCATAGCACAAATAAAGCTTGCAGATCGTAGATTCCTGCAAACTACAGTTTGCTGGGAAGCTTGCCACCTAGCTAAAGCAAACTGACAGATTACAACACACCTTGTTGCTGCGTGGATGAACTTGATTTTATCTAAATCAGAAGGCCACCAATACAATTTGGCATCGGTTCTGGTAGATGACCAAGGGGCTGCATGCAAAATGAACTGGAGAGACAAGCCCTTTGAGGCATCCGCTCCCAAAGGGAAATCCTTGAATACAAGATGTGTCAATTCCCTCCCATTTCATACCTGAAACAATCCAACCTCAGGTAATAGAGGGCATAGCAGTTATGAGTAGTTTTCTGCAGGTGACGGACAGCTAATATCTTGTCTGTAAGGAGTCGTGAGAGACTGATACTATGCAAGCTTATGTTCTGAAATATCTCTGATGACCTCGAATTCCAGTGAAATTACAGAGATAAAAAGGTACTGTATGTGTATGTGAATAGGTGCAAAGCAGACACCTGTTGGTAAATATTATTTAAGTGTATTATAAATAATTCTAAAAAAGGTAACATGTCACAAATTTACAAAAAACAAATAAGTGACATAAGTATTGCAGATAAGAATACGTTTCTATTAGAGACTTTACAAATATAATACAGTTACAGCAAGGTTACAGTTAAAACTTTTAAAGTTATTTTTAGTTAGCCATTCTGTGGGACTTGATGTCACTAGGTAAATACACTCTCTTTGTGGAGTGTTCTACTCGAAGATAGTTATAGTTGGTTACTCAGCAATATATATTGCAGCCGGCATACTCCTACGTTATGATGCTGGGAGTGACTGTGAAAGAGCCCCTCCATTTTCCTCCAGTGGATGTATTTGCTCATCAGTAGGTGAACTGTTGTAAAGGTGCTCTCCGTACTGATCTAGTTAGTGAATACAGACAGGAGCGTCTCTGAATCTACAAAGTGCTGTCCGTCCGTGTTGTGTTCCTGCTGGCATACCCCTTGCCAGCAGAACGGCTGATGGCAACCTGCAGCTGCCTGGAGGATACAGAGGTCCTTGCTGTTTCTATGTGTACAGCAGGCAGACCAACCGTTTTGCTTGGCCAATGGCACTGTGCTTCGTCTGGGATGTTTTCATCAGTGTTAGGGGTGTGTTTATTGAAACGTTCACTTTCATTTCTATTGGATGAGGTGGGTTGGGCCCTTTTGTCTATCTTCTGTGTTGTTACAATCTCTCCTAATTATAGAACGGGCAGTATAAATATTGGTTCTTTTTTTCAACATATCAGCTGTTTAGAATTTCTCTAAAAAGTTCACAACTATAGTTCAGATCTATTTGACAGACATAAAAATTACAGAACATAATAACAGTCTATGGGGGAGATGTACTAAGCCTTGAAAAGTGATGATTTCACGGTGATAAAGTACCAGCCAATCAGCTCCTAACTGTCATGTTACCCGGCTGGGTTTGAAAAATTACAGTTAGGAGCTGGTTGGCTGGTACTTTATCACAGTGAAATATATCACTTTTCAAGGCTAAGGGGTCTATTTACTAAGCCTTGGATGGAGATAAAGTACCGGCCAATCAGCTCCTAACTGTCATTTTTCAAACACAGCCTGACAGCCTATAGCATGGCAGTTAGGAGCTTTTTGACTGGTTCTTTATGTCCATCCACTTTATCTCCATACAAGGCTTAGTAAATAGACCCGTTAGTACATCTCCCCTCATAAGTGATAAAATCTCTGTATCACTAATCAGTATAAATTGACAATAATATGTTGCATATACAGTATAAGAATATGAAAAGTAAGAAACTTTATGAGTTACTGAGGACACGTTGATCTAAGTTTGCCTGATACAGTATGGATTCTATGAATAGGTCGGAACCCCTTCTGGCCTAAAATTGTCGGAAGCTGCCGTCTTTCCGACAAGACGGCAGCTTTCGACAGTTATAAAAACAAAAAACAAAACAAAAAAAAACCCAACAACAATAAGAGACTTTCAAAAATCTCACACAATCCTTAATCAAGCCACTTTACCTCAACAGATGTGACTCCTGGCTGTTGACCAATAAGAACTGTGCCTTCCTCATCTAGACGTGCAATGCGTTGATCTCTGATGACAGCCTGACTTCTGATAAGGGGTGACACATCCAAAAGCCAGTCATTACCCAACAGGTATGTCAGCTGACGACTGCCATCTAAGGAATGAGCCACAAAGTAGGCAAGAAAGCGCACCCGAGCCCTCTGGTACTGAGGACGACAACTCTGAAACCTACTATCTGTTGCAGCTCTGTGATCTCCAGTGTTTTCCTCCTGAGCATGGCCCGAAGACCTGAGAGAAAGGCAGTCTGTTAAAGCAGATGTTTAATCCTATAAAATATAATATTCACTGTACAATGACAGGTCACAGAAAGTTTCATTTGGAGTACACTCATAATCATTAGTGCCACTACTATGTGGTGTCCTACAAGGTTTTATACTATCCCCCATGCTTTTTGCAGTATACATGCTACCACTGGGTGAAATAATCAGATGCCATGGCATGGTCTCCCACAGCTATGCAGATGATACACAACTGTACCTGTCCTTTGCTCAGGGTTCTGAGAACCCAATAATAGGATTTTAATTACCTACCGGTAAATACTTTTCTTGTAGTATGTAGAGGATGCTGGGGTCCACATTAGTACCATGGGGTATAGATGGGTCCGCTAGGAGACCATGGCATTTTAAGAGTTTGAGAGTGTGGGCTGTCACTAACATCACGCCACCCGACCGGCGGCGCAATGTTAGTGACATCACAAACTCATCATTATGGCAATCATAAATTAAGAGGGAAGTCCAGGAATTGAGCATTCTGTCCCTCTTGGAGAGGGTCATGTTGGGAGATTTGCATTAAGCAGCAGTAAACCGTTGCTATGGTGATGGGAGCACAATAGTGAGTCACAGTTTGTGATGTCACTAACATCGCGCCGCCGGTCGGGTGCACAGTCCCGCTTCCAGGGACGGCGTTCACATGGTGGTATGCTTTAAAGATATAATAATCAACGCGTTGGAAAGCGACTGCAGGAGGATCCGACATTGTATTACGTCACTCAGCCTGCGCCCACGGGTGTGAGAACGGAGAAGGATCGTGTGGGAACCAGCCGAGCGAAGACGGACTTAAAAAGCCTCACAATCCCCAACTTAAAGGTAGGCAGTGTCAGGAAAAGTGAGACAGCTAGCCCCGGACCACCGCCGCAGTGAGGGACGAAAAGCCGGCAATTAACGGAACCCACAAGCGGACTCCTGCATAAGCACTTAAAAGTGCTGTAAACATTTATTAATTTAACCCTTTATTTTCACAGGTGTTTGCACATATTTAGTTCAACCATAATAGCGTTCCCTGATCCCGTTTTTTACATTTTTACAGGGTTAGCTGGTCACATCAGTTGCGCATTTTCCAACTACAGGAATTCGGTCCAAAATGTATCCATATTTTTAAAATACTTTACAAATCACCAATGGCTTTCCTAACAGTTAACTCAAAACATTTTCAACTTTACAGGGGGACACGACAAGGATGCCCTCTTTATATCCTTCTTTTCTATCAATCCATTGATCCGCTGATTTGACATTCCATGCAACTGACTGAATGGCAGGGTATCTTTATATCAAATCAAGAAATCAAAATATCAGTTTTTGCTGATGACCTTTTATTGTATTTTCATAATCCCAAACATGCTCTTGGATAAGTTGCATGATTTTGAATCAATAGCCGCTTTTTTGATTCATTTTACAAAGACGGAAGCATTAGGATTCTACTCTGAAGCTAGATAGGGTTGGGTTGATTACTTCCCCTTTAAATGAGCATTGTCCACCATTAAATATCTAGATATTGCATTCCCCTAACACCCCCCTCAATCATGCTTGTCTACCTTAAATTTCACCCCTCCGGGAGAAGCCTGGAGAGGAGATGCTGCAGGAGACTTTGGGGGGCGGGCCGGGCTGTGAAATCATCAAGCCCCGCCCCACATAGAAAAAAGCCACGATTCGCATCATTTTAACCGCTTCCCCAACCCACCCCACGGACCCCTGAATGCGGGAGACTATCTCTCCATCCTGCCCGCATCACTAGGGTGCGAGCAGGATGCAGGAGACCTGCCTACTATTCCGTGGGTGCGGGAGGCAACCCCAAAAAACAGGAGCCTCTCGCAGCTTCCGGGAGAGTATGGTAAGTATGCCCTCAATTGTACTTTGTCAACTACCCTAAACTTTCAAAACAAACATTTGCTGATTTTAAGAAATGGAGCACACTCCCGCTCTCATATATAGGTAGATGACATGTAATCAAGATGGTTAGCTTCCTTCGTATTTTATATAACTTCCAGATGCTGCCTTTCCTTCTCTCAAAGAACGAGTTGCAACTATTAAATAAAGAAATGCAATGTTTCATAGGGGCAAATAATTATAAATTACAACAGACTACTGACTTTGGTGGTATGAACCTACCTTGTTTTCGGAGATATTCACTGGCAGCCAACTAACGCTTTGCAATGGACTGGCTAGGTCAAACTAACAACTACTGATTTTCACCTAGAACAGGCATTCAGTCTCAATCTCCATCTTGCCACTTTACTCCATACCCGCCCCTCTTACCTACCACGGGACATTAAAGACAATATACTCAGCCACCACATGTATCCACTAATGGGAGAAAAAGTGAGTTATAAGGAGACAATTTCAAGAGAATGGGTTTGTCTCCAGTGAAATTGTCTCCTTATAACTCTCTTATTCTCCCATTAGTGGATAACTCTGCTTTCATCTTTGGTCATCCTTCCCATTTTGGGCCTCATTCGGAGTTGATCGCGGCAGCAAATTTGTTAGCAGTTGGGCAAAACCATATGCACTGCAGGGGGGACAGATATAACATGTGCAGAGAGTTAGATTTGGGTGGGGTGTATTCAAACTGAAATCTAAATTGCAGTGTAAAAATAAAGCAGCCAGTATTTACCCTGCACAGAAACAATATAACCTATCCAAATCTAACTCTCTCTGCACATGTTATATCTGCCACACCTGCAGTGCACATGGGGGGTCATTCCGAGTTGTTTGCTCTGTAAATTTCTTCGCATCGCAGCGATTTTCCGCTTAGTGCGCATGCGCAATGTCCGCACTGCGACTGCGCCAAGTAAATTTGCTATGCAGTTAGAAATTTTACTCACGGTTTTTCCTTCGTTCTGGTGATCGTAATGTGATTGACAGGAAGTGGGTGTTTCTGGGCGGAAACTGGCCGTTTTATGGGTGTGTGTGAAAAAATAAGAATTTACTTACCGATAATTCTATTTCTCGTAGTCCGTAGTGGATGCTGGGAACTCCGTAAGGACCATGGGGAATAGCGGCTCCGCAGGAGACAGGGCACATCTAAAGAAAGCTTTAGGATCACCTGGTGTGCACTGGCTCCTCCCCCTATGACCCTCCTCCAAGCCTCAGTTAGGATACTGTGCCCGGACGAGCGTACACAATAAGGAAGGATTTTGAATCCCGGGTAAGACTCATACCAGCCACACCAATCACACTGTACAACTTGTGATCTGAACCCAGTTAACAGCATGATAATAGAGAAGCCTCTATAAAAGATGGCTCACTACAACAATAACCCGAATTTTTTGGTAACAATAATTATGTACCAGTATTGCAGACAATCCGCACTTGGGATGGGCGCCCAGCATCCACTACGGACTACGAGAAATAGAATTATCGGTAAGTAAATTCTTATTTTCTCTGACGTCCTAGTGGATGCTGGGAACTCCGTAAGGACCATGGGGATTATACCAAAGCTCCCAAACGGGCGGGAGAGTGCGGATGACTCTGCAGCACCGAATGAGAGAACTCCAGGTCCTCCTCAGCCAGGGTACCAAATTTGTAGAAGTTTACAAACGTATTTGCTCCTGACCAAGTAACTGCTCGGCAAAGTTGTAAAGCCGAGACCCCTCGGGCAGCTGCCCAAGATGAGCCCACCTTCCTTGTGGAGTGGGCATTTTAAGATTTTTGGCTGTGGCAGGCCTGCCACAGAATGTGCAAGCTGAATTGTACTACAAATCCAACGAGCAATCGTCTGCTTAGAAGCAGGAGCACCCAGTTTGTTGGGTGCATACAGGATAAACAGCGAGTCAGATTTTCTGACTCCAGCCGTCCTGGAAACATATATTTTCAGGGCCCTGACCACGTCAAGCAACTTGGAATCCTCCAAGTCCTTAGTAGCCGCAGGTACCACAATAGGTTGCTTCATGTGAAATGCAGAAACCACCTTAGGTAGAAATTGAGGACAAGTCCTCAATTCTGCCCTGTCAGAATGAAATATTAAATAAGGGCTTTTATATGATAAAGCCGCCAGTTCTGACACACGCCTGGCTGAAGCCAGGGCTAACAGCATCGTCACCTTCCATGTGAGATATTTTAAGTCCACAGTGGTGAGTGGTTCAAACCAATGTGACTTTAGGAAACTCAACACAACATTGAGATCCCAAGGTGCCACTGGAGGCACAAAAGGAGGCTGTATATGCAGTACCCCTTTTACAAATGTCTGAACTTCAGGCACTGAAGCCAGTTCCTTTTGGAAGAAAATCGACAGGGCCGAAATTTGAACCTTAATGGGCCCTAATTTTAGGCCCATAGACAGTCCTGTTTGCAGGAAATGGAGGAAACGACCCAGTTGAAATTCCTCTGTAGGGGCCTTCTTGGCCTCCCACCACGCAACATATTTTCGCCAAATGCGGTGATAATGTTTTGCGGTTACGTCCTTCCTGGCCTTGACCAGGGTAGGGATGACTTCATCTGGAATGCCTTTTTCCTTCAGGATCCGGCGTTCAACCGCCAAGCCGTCAAACGCAGCCGCGGTAAGTCTTGGAACAGACAAGGCCCCTGCTGGAGCAGGTCCTTTCTTAGAGGTAGAGGCCACGGTTCGTCCGTGAGCATCTCTTGAAGTTCCGGATACCAAGTCCTTCTTGGCCAATCCGGAACCACGAGTATAGTTCTTACTCCTCTCCTTCTTATGATTCTCAGTACTTTTGGTATGAGAGGCAGAGGAGGGAACACATACACTGACTGGTACACCCACGGTGTTACCAGAGCGTCCACCGCTATTGCCTGAGGGTCCCCTGACCTGGCGCAATATCTGTCTAGTTTTTTGTTTAGACGGGACGCCATTATGTCCACCTTTGGTTTTTCCCAACGGTTTACAATCAGGTGGAAGACTTCTGGGTGAAGTCCCCACTCTCCCGGGTGAAGGTCGTGTCTGCTGAGGAAGTCTGCTTCCCAGTTGTCCACTCCCGGAATGAACACTGCTGACAGTGCTATCACATGATTTTCCGCCCAGCGAAGAATCCTTGCAGCTTCTGCCATTGCCCCCCTGCTTCCCGTGCCGCCCTGTCTGTTTACGTGGGCGACTGACGTGATGTTGTCCGATTGGATCAATACCGCCTGACCCTGAAGCAGGGGTTTCGCTTGACTTAGGGCATTGTAAATGGCCCTTAGTTCCAGAATGTTTATATGAAGAGATGTCTCCAGGCTTGACCATAAGCCCTGGAAATTCCTTCCCTGTGTGACTGCTCCCCAGCCTCGCAGGCTGGCATCCGTGGCCACCAGGACCCAGTCCCGAATGCCGAATCTGCGGCCCTCTAGAAGATGAGCACTCTGCAACCACCACAGGAGGGATACCCTTGTCCCCGGTGACAGGGTTATCCGCTGAAACATCTGAAGATGCGACCCGGACCATTTGTCCAGTAGGTTCCACTGGAAAGTCTTGCGTGGAATCTGCCGAATGGGATTGCTTCGTAGGAAGCCACCATTTTTACCCAGAACCCTTGTGCATTGATGCACTGAGACTTGGTTCGGTTTTAGGAGGTTCCTGACTAGCTCGGATAACTCCCTGGCTTTCTCCTCCGGGAGAAACACCTTCTTTCTGGACTGTGTCCAGGATCATCCCTAGGAACAGAAGACAAGTCGTCGGAACCAGCTGCGATTTTGGAATATTGAGAATCCAATCGTGCTGCCGCAACACTACCTGATATAGTGTTACACCGATCTCCAACTGTTCCCTGGATCTTACCCTTATCAGGGAATCGTCCAAGTAACGGATAACTAAAATTCCCTTCCTTCGAAGGAATATCATCATTACGGTCATTACTTCAGTAAAGACCCGGGGTGCCGTGGACCATCCCTACGGCAGCGTCCGAACTGATAGTGACAGTTCTGTAGCATAACCTGAAATACCCTTGGTGAGAAGGGTAAATTTTGACATGAAGGTAAGCATCCTTGATGTCCCGAGACATCATGTAGTCCCCTTCTTCCAGGTTTGCAATCACTGCTCTGAGTGACTCAATTTTGAATTTGAACCTCTGTATGCAAGTGTTCAAAGATTTTAGATTTTAAAATCGGTCTCCCCGAGCCGTCTGGCTTCGGTACCACAATAGTGTGGAATAATACCCCGTTCCCTGTTGCAGGAGGGGTACCTTGATTATCACCTGCTGGGAATACAGCTTGTGAATGGTTTCCAAAACTGCCTCCCTGTCAGCGGGAGACGTCGGTAAAACAGACCTTTGGAAACGGCGAGGGGGATACGTCTCGAATTCCAATTTGTACCCCTGAAATATTACCAGAAGGATCCAGGGGTCTACTTGCGAGTGAGCCCACTGCGCACTGAAATTCATTGAGAACGGGACCCCACCGTGCCTGAACTTGTAAAGCCCTAGCGTCATACTGAGGGCTTGGCAGAGGCGGAAAAGAGTTTCTGTTCCTTGGAACTGGCTGATCTCTGCAGCCATTTTCCTCTCCCTCTGTCACGAGCAGAAAAGAGGAACCCTTTTGTCCGCTTGCCAACCAGGCCTGCGCCTGATAATACGGCGTCTTATTTTGAGAGGCGACCTGGGGTACATCCCCTCTTTTAAGGCAATACTTCCAAATGCCGTTTGGAATCCGCATCACCTGACCACTTTACTGGTATAATTGGACAACGCACTTATACTTGATGCCAGTCGGCAAATATTCCGCTGTGCATCATGCATATATAGAAATGCATCTTTTAATTGCTCTATAGGCAATAATATACTGTCCTTATCTAGGATATCATATTTCCAGTCAGGGAATCCGACCACGCCAACCCAGCACTGCACATCCAGGCTGAGGCGATTGCTGGTCGCAGTATAACACCAGTATGTGTGTAAATACATTTTAGGATACCCTCCTGCTTTCTATCAGCAGGATCCTTAAGGGCGGCCATCTCAAGAGAGGGTAGAGCCCTTGTTCTTACAAGCGTGTGAGCGCCTTATCCCCCCTAGGGGGTGTTTCCCAACGCACCCTAACCTCTGGCGGGAAAAGGTATACTGCCAATAACTTTTTAGAAATTATCAATTGTTATCGGGGGGAAACCCACGCATTTTATTTCTCAGATTCAGGAAAACTACAGGAAGTTTTTCCTCACCAACATAATACCCCTTTTTTTTTTGGTGGTATTCATATTATCAGAAAAGTGTAAACTTTTTTCATTGCCTCAATCATGCAATGTGTGGCCCTATTTGGAAATCACGGTTGTCTCTTCACCGTCGACACAGGAGTCAGTATCCGTGTCGGCGTCTGTATCTGAGGTAACGGGCGCTTTAGAGCCCCTATATGAGACGTCTGGACATGCACAAGCTGAGTAGCCGGCTGTCTCATGTCAACCACTGTCTTTTATACAAAGCTGACACTGTCACGCAATTTCCACAGTACATCCACTCAGGTGTCGACCCCCCAGGGGGTGACAACACTATTACAGACACTCTACTCCGTCTCCTCATCATTTTTCTCCTCATACATGTCGACACAAACGTACCGACACACAGCACACACACAGGGAATGCTCTGATAGAGGACAGGACCCCACTAGCCCTTTGGGGAGACAGAGGGAGAGTTTGCCAGCACACACCAGAGCGCTATATATATACAGGGATAACCTTATATAAGTGTTTTTCCCTTTATAGCTGCTGTATTGTTTATACTGCGCCTAATTTGTGCCCCCCTCTCTTTTTTAACCCCTTTCTGTAGTGTAGTGACTGCAGGGGAGAGCCAGGGAGCTTCCCTCCAACTGAGCTGTGAGGGAAAATGGCGCCAGTGTGCTGAGGAGATAGGCTCCGCCCCTTTCTCTGCGTCCTTATCATCCGTTTTCTTGTATGTTTTGGCAGGGGTTAAATGCATCCATATAGCCCAGGAGTTATATGTGATGCATTTATTTTAGCCATAAAAGGTTTTCTAACGATTTATTGCGTCTCAGGGCGCTGCCCCCCCAGCGCCCTGCACCCTCAGTGACCGGAGTGTGAAGTGTGCTGAGAGCAATGGCGCACAGCTGCGGTGCTGTGCGCCTACCTTTATCTGAAGACAGGAAAGTCTTCTGTCGCCGATTTTTCCAGGCCTCTTCGCTCTTCTGGCTCTGTAAGGGGGCCGGCGGCGCGGCTCCGGTGACCCATCCAGGCTGAACCTGTGATCGTCCCTCTGGAGCTAATGTCCAGTAGCCTAAGAAGCCCAATCCACTCTGCACGCAGGTGAGTTCGCTTCTTCTCCCCTTAGTCCCTCGATGCAGTGAGCCTGTTGCCAGCAGGTCTCACTGAAAATAATAAACCTAAACTAAAACTTTCACAAAGAGCTCAGGAGAGCCCCTAGTGTGCACCCTTCTCGTCGGGCACAGAAATCTAACTGAGGCTTGGAGGAGGGTCATAGGGGGAGGAGCCAGTGCACACCAGGTGATCCTAAAGCTTTCTTTAGATGTGCCCTGTCTCCTGCGGAGCCGCTATTCCCCATGGTCCTTACGGAGTTCCCAGCATCCACTAGGACGTCAGAGAAAACGCTACCGTTTCTGGGAAAAACGCGGGAGTGGCTGGAGAAACGGAGGAGTGTCTGGGCGAACGCTGGGTGTGTTTGTGACGTCAAACCAGGAACGACAAGCACTGAACTGATCGCACTGGCAGAGTAAGTCTCGAGTTACTCAGAAACTGCACAGAGATGTCTTATCGCAATATTGCGAATCTTTCGTTCGCAATTTTAAGAAGCTAAGATTCACTCCCAGTAGGCGGCGGCTTAGCGTGTGCAAAGCTGCTAAAAGCAGCTTGCGAGCGAACAACTCGGAATGACCCCCATGGGGCCTAATTCTGAGTTGATCGTAGCAGCAAATTTGTTAGCAGTTGGGCAAAACCATGTGCACTGCAGGGGGGACAGATATAACATGTGCAGAGAGAGTTAGATTTGGGTGGGGTGTATTCAAACTGAAATCTAAATTACAGTGTAAAAATAAAGCAGCCAGTATTTACCCTGCACAGAAACAAAATAACCCACCCAAGTCTAACTCTCTCTGCAAATGTTATATCTGCCCCCCCTGCAGTGCACATGGTTTTGCCCAACTGCTAACATATTTCCTGCTGCGATCAACTCAGAATTACCCCCATGGTTTTGCCCAACTGCTAACAAATTTGCTGCTGCGATCAACTCTGAATTACCCCAAATCTAAACTGCAGTGTAAAAATAAAGCAGCCAGTATTTAACCTGCACAGAAACAAAATAACCCACCCAAATCTAACTCTCTCTGCAAATGTTATATCTGCCCCCCCTGCAGTGCACATAGATTTGCCCAACTGCTAACAAATTTGCTGCTGCAATCAACTCTGAATTACCCCCAATGTGGTGTTAACATTCTTATTATAAAGGAAGGATGATATGAACAATCAACACATTAAGCTAAAGAGATTTGACCAAAAGTATCCGTTTCAAGATGATGAAGATTCTAAATGGTGTTCAGTGCCTGATCAACTAAAAGATTGACAGTACATAGTCAACAGATTGACACCACATGGTCAACAGTCAATAGGTTGACAGGGTCAAAAAGTCAACATACAATTGGTCTACACTTTTTTGTTTTGTTATTTTGACAGTAATCCTAACCCTCTTCCTAGTGGCTAACCCTCCTTCTAATGCTTCCCCTTCCTCCCCTACTGTCTAAGCCTAAACCTCCTCCAAGGGCCTAACCCTAAAATTCATGATAAATCAGGTGCCAACCTTCTCTGTGTCAGCTATTTGCCAGTTAAGCTGTTTAACCTGTCAACCTAAGTCCATGTTGACCTACTGAATCTCGATCATCTGGTGTCTATCTACTGTCTCTCTACCATTCGGAAACCCTGCACTGGAACATCTTGTTCTTCTGTGTGCGCACATCTGTAAATTTAGTGACACTGCTCTAAAGTGACCTACAGATGTGTCCTCATACACCTAGCCTCAATAAATAATGCAGAGCAAGACGAGAAGGAATGTTTATATGTACTATAGCAATAGTGTACGAGGACACATCTGTATGATTAAATAGAATAATGGTGGCAGACAATACAGATTTTGAAAAAAAAACACCCCCAAAAACTTGACACTAGTAGGATTCTGTTAAACTCCAACTATAGCTCTGTCCTTAAACACTATTGCTGCAGTTGCGCCAAATATCCCTTCTCTGTGTTTCAGGTCTGTGTGATGGCTTGCCCTGAGCATCTTTTTCATGCGAATGTGCGAATTAGTGTCAACTGTATGAGACAAAACTGCTTCACAAGACTTCACTGATTAATTTTATATGCGATAACTGTGTGCGACTGAGCCAGTGTAGCTTTGTTGTATCCGATTGTGACCAAAAGGCACTTTGCAGAAAAATCTGTGAAAAAATAAGATTTTACTTACCGGTAAATCTATTTCTCGTAGTCCGTAGTGGATGCTGGGGACTCCGTAAGGACCATGGGGAATAGACGGGCTCCGCAGGAGACATGGGCACTTTAAGAAAGAATTTAGATTCTGGTGTGCTCTGGCTCCTCCCTCTATGTCCCTCCTCCAGACCTCAGTTAGAGAAACTGTGCCCGGAAGAGCTGACAGTACAAGGAAAGGATTTTGGGAATCCAGGGTAAGACTCATACCAGCCACACCAAATCACATTGTATAACTTGTGATAACTTTACCCAGTTAACAGTATGAACAATCACAGAGCATCAGATAAACTCTGATGCAACTACAACATAACCCTTATTTAAGCAATAACTATATACAAGCATTGCAGAAGAAATCCGCACTTGGGACAGGCGCCCAGCATCCACTACGGACTACGAGAAATAGATTTACCGTTAATTAAAATCTTATTTTCTCTAACGTCCTAGTGGATGCTGGGGACTCCGTAAGGACCATGGGGATTATACCAAAGCTCCCAAACGGGCGGGAGAGTGCGGATGACTATGCAGCACCGAATGAGCAAACACAAGGTCCTCCTTAGCCAGGGTATCAAACTTGTAGAACTTTGCAAAGGTGTTTGAACCTGACCAAGTAGCCGCTCGGCAAAGCTGTAATGCCGAGACCCCTCGGGCAGCCGCCCAAGAAGAGCCCACCTTCCTTGTGGAATGGGCCTTAACTGATTTAGGCAGCGGCAACCCAGCCGCAGAATGAGCCTGCTGAATCGTGTTACAGATCCAGCGAGCAATAGTTTGCTTTGAAGCAGGCGCCCCAAGCTTGTTGGAAGCATACAGGATAAACAAAGATTCTGTTTTCCTGACCTTAGCCGTTCTGGCTACATAAACCTTCAAAGCCCCGACAACATCCAGTGACTCGGAATCCTCCAAGTCAGTAGTAGACACAGGCACCACAATAGGTTGGTTTATATGAAAGGATGAAACCACTTTCGGCAGAAATTGTGGACGGGTCCGCAATTCTGCTCTATCCGCATGGAAAACCAGATAAGGGCTTTTATGTGACAAAGCCGCCAATTCTGACACACGCCTAGCCAAAGCCAAGGCTAATAGCATGACCACCTTCCACGTGAGATATTTTACTTCCACCGTTTTGAGTGGTTCAAACAGTTGTGATTTCAGGAAACTCAACACCACGTTAAGATCCCAAGGTGCCACTGGAGGCACAAAAGAGGGCTGAATATGCAGCACTCCCTTTACAAACGTCTGAACTTCAGGCAGAGAAGCCAGTTCTTTTTGAAAGAAAATGGATAAGGCCGAAATCTGAACCTTAATGGAACCCAATTTAAGGCCCAAAGTCACTCGCGACTGTAGGAAGTGAAGGAAAAGGCACAGCTGGAATTCCTCCGTAGGGGCATTCTTGGCCTCCCACCAAGCCACATATTTTCACCATATACGGTGATAATGTTGAGCCGTCACATCCTTCCTAGCCTCTATCAGCGTAGGAATGACCTCATCCGGAATGCCTTTTTCTGCTAGGATCTGGCGTTCAACCGCCATGCCGTCAAACGCAGCCGCGGTAAGTCTTGGAACAGACAGGGCCCCTGTTGCACAAGTCCTGTCCTAGAGGCAGAGGCCACGGGTCCTCTGTGAGCATTTCTTGCAGATCTGGATACCAAGTCCTTCTTGGCCAATCCTGAACAAAGAGTATTGTTCTCACTCCTCTTTTCCTTATGATTCTCAGCACCTTGGGTATGAGAGGAAGAGGAGGAAATACATAGACCGACGGGAACACCCATGCTGTCACCAGTGCGTCCACAGCTATCGCCTGAGGGTCTCTTGAGCTGGCGCAATATCTCTGCAGCTTTTTGTTGAGGCGGGATGCCATCATGTCCACCTGTGGCAGTTCCCACCGACTTGCAATCTGCATGAAGACTTCTTGATGAAGTCCCCACTCTCCCGGGTGGAGGTTGTGCCTGCTGAGGAAGTCTGCTTCCCAGTTGTCCACTCCCGGAATGAACACTGCTGACAGTGCGCTTACGTGATTCTCCGCCCAGCGAAGAATTCTGGTGGCTTCTACCATCACCACCCTGCTCCTTGTGCCGCCTTGGCGGTTTACATGAGCCACTGCGGTGATATTGTCTGACTGAATCAGAACCGGTTGGTCGCGAAGCAGGGACTCCGCTTGACGTAGGGCGTTGTATACGGCCCTTAGTTCCAGGATGTTGATGTGAAGGCAAGTCTCCTGACTTGACCACAGCCCTTGGAAATTTCTTCCCTATGTGACTGCCCCCCACCCTCGGAGGCTTGCATCCGTGGTCACCAGGACCCAGTCCTGAATGCCGAATCTGCGACCTTCGAGAAGGTGAGCACTCTGCAGCCACCACAGGAGAGACACCCTGGCCCTGGGGGATAGGGTGATTAACCGATGCATCTGAAGATGTGATCCGGACCACTTGTCCAGTAAGTCCCATTGGAAGGTCCTCGCATGATACCTGCCGAAGGGAATGGCCTCGTATGATGCCACCATCCTTCCCAGGACTCGAGTGCAGTGATGCACTGACACCTGTTTTGGTTTTAATAGATTCCTGACCAGAGTCACGAGCTCCTGAGCTCTCTCTATCGGGAGATAAACACTTTTCTGGTCTGTGTCTAGGATCATGCCTAGGAGAGGCAGATGAGCTGTAGGAACCAACTGCGACTTTGGAATATATAGAATCCAGCCGTGTTGCCGTTACACTTCCAGAGAAAGTGATACGCTGTTCAGCAACTGCTCTCTTGATCTCGCTTTTATGAGGAGATCGTCCAAGTACGTGATAATAGTGACAACTTGCTTCCGCAGGAGCACCATCATTTCCGCCATTACCTTGGTGAATATTCTCTGGGCCGCGGAGAGACCAAACGGCAACGTCTGAAATTGGTAATGACAATCCCGTACCGCAATTCTGAGGTACGCCTGATGAGGTGGATAAATGGGGACACGAAGGTATGCATCCTTTATGTTCCGGGTCACCATAAAATCTCCCCCTTTCAGGCTTGCAATGACCGCTCTTAGCGATTCCATCTTGATCTTGAACCTTTTCAGGTATATGTTCAGGGATTTTAAATTCAATATGGGTCTGACCGAACCATCTGGTTTCGGGACTACAACATGGTCGAATAATAACCCCCTCCTTGTTGAAGGAGGGGAACCTTGACCACCACCTGTTGAAGATACCATTTGTGAATTGCAGTTAACACTGTTTCCCTCTCGTGGGGGGAAGCCGGCAGGGCCGTCGGTGAGGGGGCATCTTCTCAAAGTCCAGCTTGTATCCCTGAGACACAATATCTATTGCCCAGGGATCTAACAGGGAGTGAACCCACTTGTGGCTGAACTTACGAAGGCGTGCTCCCACCGGGCCTAGCTCCGCCTGTGGAGCCCCAGCGACATGCGGTGGATTTTTGTAGAGGCCGGGGAGGACTTCTGTTCCTGGGAACTAGCTGTGTTGTGCAGCTTCTTTCCTCTGCCCCCGCCTCTGGCAAGAAAGGACGCACCTCGGACTTTCTTGTTTCTTTGTTCGAAAGGCTGCATTTGATAATGTCGTGCTTTCCTAGGCTGTGCAGGAATATAAGGCAAAATATCAGAATTACCAGCTATAGCTGTGGAGACCAGCTCCGAGAACCCTTCTCCACACAATCCTCAGCCTTCCATATGCCTCTTAATTCGGCATCATCTGTCCATTGCATATTCTACAGGACACGTTAAGCAGAAATCGACATAGCTTTGACTCTAGGACCCAGTATACTCATGTCTCTTTGGGCATTTCTCTTAAGACAGCATCTTTAATATATATATATATATATATATATATACACACATACATATATATATATACATACATACATACTAGGGTCTCAATCTCTGCTGATAAGGTACCTGTCCACGCTGCCACAGCGCTATAAACCCATGCCGACACAATCGCCGGTCTGAGTAGTATACCAGAATGTGCACGCTATCTGCAGGATCCCTGAGAATAGCTGTTACGTCAGGGCTACCTTTTGGGAAAACGTGACACCCTAGGGGAAGATTCCCATCATATCCTGGCCCTAGTGGGGAAAGGATACTGCCTGAGAATTCTTTGTGGGAAACTGCAGTCTCTTGTCTGGAGATTCCCGCTCTTTTTCATCATGAGAGGAGGGAAATTTACCTCAGCTTTCTTCCCCTTAAACATGTGTACCCTTGTGTCAGGGACAGATGAGTCATCAGTGATATGCAAATCATCTTTTATTACAATAATCATATATTGAATACTTTCCTGCCATTTTGGCTGTAACTTTGTATTATCGTAGTCGACACTGGAGTCAAACTCCGATATCAGTGTCTATTATTTTGGATAGTGAGCATTGAGAGACTCTGAAGGTCTCTGCGACATAGGGACAGACATGGGTAGATTTCCTGTCTGTTCTCTAATCTTTTGTGCAATAAATTCACCTTAGCACTTAATTACACATATCCAAACAGGTGTCGGCATAGACAC